>NC_142082.1:41437704-41737704 GCF_054644295.1 Miniopterus natalensis
TTTAAAAAAAGAAGTACAAGTACAAATTGGTACTTAGAAAATATTTATGGGGATATAAAGTACAGCATAGGAAATATAGTCAATAATATTGAAATAACTATATGTGGTGCTAGGTCGGTACTTGAAATATGGGGGGATCACTTTGTAATGTATATGTTTGTCTACATACTATGCTCTACACCTGAAACTACTAAAAATAATGCTGAATGTGGTTCAAGTAGTGATCTTACAAAGAAAGCATCTATGGAAGAATTGAATAAAATAGGAGCGAATAGCCTAGATGGAAGATAGCAGGCCAAGAGGCAGAATAATAGTTCTCATATATCTGGCGTCCAAGATGGCTGAGACTTATCCCCTATCACCAAAGCTTACGATCTAGAGTGCTGCACATGGCAGTTTAGGGTGTAGATATTCATTCACCAAAAAGATGAACCTTCCAACGACAGCTGTCCACAAACTCCATGGGCCACTCCTCTGGGGGATCTTTGTCCAGATTCCCCTTTATAGGCCTTCAGACCTTTATAAGATATTTAACAAATATCCCTTTCTTAGGAAATTAGGCAGAAATATAGAATTACGGTTATAAATAAATAATAATTACTTGAATAATTATTCTCAAGTAATTCATATCATAATATTTCTCAGAAAGATAAAATCACAAATGAATCATGTAACGTTTTCAAAGTCTTACAAAATATTTATTCAAAAATGATGCAAGCTTGTTATCTAACGTGTTACTAATAAAATTTAGACATGCCTCATGAGGGACATGGTTCTTGATTGGCCCTCACCACTGCCAGTGATTTCAACCTCAGGAGGGGTTATCAAAGGGCCAAATAAAACTCCTCCTTCCACCATGATCCAAATTTGCAGGGGCAAATTTCCAAAAAGATGAAGGATTCAGATCTCATCTGGCATATGTTTCTCTAATGGTTTAAACAGAAGATATTTTTTTTATTTTCTCAGGATATTGAGAACATTTTTTTTCCAGTTGAAATTCATCCAACAGAAATATGATATATCAGGTGCCTCTATGGATTTCGTAAAGTGGAAATATGTATTTACTGAGATTAGACTTAGAAGTACTAGATCTCAGAGATTGCTTTGGGAATGTGAGAAAGTCATTATTTGTGGGCTTTCAGTAATTTGTTTTGAATTTGTTAAATTCATTGATGTGTGACTGGTTATCAAAGCTTGATAAATAGCTTATAAATCACTTTAGAGTTGGCAGAAATAAATATTAATGAGTCAATTTTCAAGGAATTTAAAGTCAGTTTCTCCTTTTTCTGTCACTATAAGTTAAAAAGAGAATCTCAGTTGTTTCATTTAGAAAAGACTCAATTTTTTAGTAATAATTTATGTTTATTAAGACAGTCACAGGGCTGTTTATGACATGAAATCAAACTATTTACTTAAAAGAGAAGAATGCACTTTGTAAATCCACCATGCAATTCCATATGACAAAAGTTTTGTTTAAAACATATTTATAAAATATAAGCACAATGATGATTCTAATCTTTTGAGATACTCAAGTAACCTGCTTCCCCGAGGTTTGCTCAATGCTGGCCTCAGAACAGGGAAAGAAAAAACTTAATTTTGTGAAGCTGCCATAATTTTAAAGTGCATAATTACGGGCTTATAATCAACAAACTTAATGTATAAGGCTAATCTTTGAGTTCTAAAAAATCAGACAGTGAATATGGAGCGGCTGCTTACCTGTTCCGATAATTTTTGCCCGTCCAGGTGAGCCCGCATCACAGCATCATTAACAAGCAAGTGGAAGTTCAGGAGCACGTGTTCAATGTCATATGTTCCGTGCATGGCATCTGACAGCTCTTCCAATGACCGGATGTATGCATGCCAGTGTGGATTGAGCTCTGCCACGTGTGCCAAGCAGCCTCTCACGACGTTGAGGCAGTACCCCATGCAGGGCTTCCTGAGAGTCAGGCCCTGGCAGTGCGAGCAGTACTGCATCCTCAGCAGGGCTCGGCCACACTCCCTGGAGAAGGGCAGATGGTCCGTGGTATTGATGACTTCAATGCCCAGATTCAGCGCCTGCAGAAACGTGCGGCTGGGCAGCAGCGACCTCCCCATCTGCCCCGTTACTCTTTGGGGGATGTCACCAAACGGGTTAATGTCCCGGCGAGCCATCCGGATGCATTCTGAGTATTCCAGGGAACTGTCAGTCACAGCAGGGTTAATGAGATGACTGTAGACCAGAGGGAAAAGACTGTCAAAGAATCGGTTCACAAATTCTTCAGGATTAACATCCGCACCGAATAAATAGAGCCCTACATCAGTGAAGAACTCCTGAACTGAAGCAGCAGCCTCTAAGGCCATGTTCCTGTAGGTGTTGCAAAAAAGTATACTGGTATAATTTTCTGCTTGTCTGATGAGAGTTTCAAGGGTTTCTGTAACAAAAGCAGAGGCAAAGGATGGAAAAGCTTAGTATTCATGTTAAAACTGTTCACCCATCTGCTCCAGGCGGCAAATGAGCTTAATGCATTGAAAATAATTTAAGGGTCTAAATGAGGACACTCAGCCTACAAACCCAATTTAGCTTTCGAAGGATAATGGCTGGTCAATAGTGAGCATTACACACAGCACACTTGTTTTACAGAAATATATTTCCAAGAATCAAACACCTTTAAAAAATATAGAAATAAAAATAGAATTCACATGTATGGTATTTTCTTATTTTATCCCAGAGTCATTCATAACCCACTAATGACAGAAAAAAAAAAAAGTATCATTGAGAAAATAATTTCCCATCATGAGTCCATTATTTATAAAAGATAGTGATATTAAATTCTTGATTCAACACCTGCTGTACTCTTATATTTTTTCAAAATCTTTTTCAGAATGAAAACTAGTAGACTATGCACTCATTGCTCCAAAGAGAGTATAATTCCCAAAGGAAGCCTGACAATCTTTGGACCTCCTTGCATGTTCAAATTAAAAGAAAGGAAAAGATTTTATGATTAAACCACTAAATTGTCAAACCTTGTTTACACAGTGGGAAAGTCATGGGCAATGCTAATTGATGAAAATAAATAATTGCACGACCACCTTCTCTCTCAACTATCGTCTGTTGGTTTTATCATCTTGTCTTCAAAGACTTTATTGTGGGACATTTTATTTTTACTTAAGTAATTGATACTTTCAAATCAATTTCTCCACAGAAAGAACAGAGAATAATTCATCCACAAATTAAGAGAGGTTAATAGTAATCAGCAAGTAAGTGTTATATTTCAAAATGATAGCTTTAGGTAGCAGTTGACCACCTTGGATACACTAGTAATTACATTTCATAATTACCCTAAATGGGATACTAGACTATATCAATATATAATCAATTATAAAATACATCAATAAAATTATCTCCCATAGCCCCAATCTTATAGTTATTTTTAATTAGGTTGTAAAAGACCACACAATAATTCAGTAATAAAACCATTGAATATATTATAAAAAGAGTTGGAAAAACAGTAGAATAAAATTAAATAGAAAGCATAGGTGCAGGGAGAGCTGGTGAAATGGAACTGTGTCATGAATATGCCATAGTACCTAAAATAAACTAACCACTTTCGTGAAAAGCACAGACAGATAAAACACAATATCATGTATCCTGATCCTGTTCAGTCATGAGACTGACTCAGGTTGGGTTCCAGAATTTAGTGTGATATATCGAGGTGCATGCAATCGTGTCTGTTCACCTTAAAACCCATATGTTGAAATGTAATCTCTAATACGATGTTATTTAGAAGTGGAACCTTTCAGGAGGCGATTAGGTGATGAGGGTGGAGCCCTCATGAATGGGATTAGTGCCCTTATAAAAGAGATTTCAGAGTGCTCCCTTGCCCTTTCTACCAGGTGAGGACACAGAGAGAAGAGAGTTATCTGTGAACCAGAAAGTGGACTCTCACCAGATAATGAATCCATGAGCATCTTGATCGTGGACTTCTCACCCTTCAGAACTGTGAGAAATAAACTTCTCTTGTTTATTAAACCACCCAGCCTATGATATTCTGTTGCAGCAGCCAGAACTATGAGAGAAATTCTACTTTGCAATTAAAGGCAACAGATCTTAAAGGCTGTTGCAACTAAATTACTACAAACTCAAGACTGTTAACTAGGCAGAACTCAGAAGTTACCTATGCATCTCTAGTGCCCACTGAAGTAAAAGCTGTATGCTAAATCTCAATTAAAATGTAATGAAAATAGGATGGTAACTGAAGGCTTCAACTGAGATTAGCTGCTTTGCCACTCGGGAGAGAATTAACACATGCTTTCCCCAAGTTGGCCTGATCATCTGGGCTGCTGGGGAAAATACTGATTGCCAGGTCTTTGCACTGTGGGTTCTCACTCACTAGGCCTGTCTTGATCCAGGAAGGGGGGATTTATTTTGACTTGGCCAGTTTTTGAAACATTGCAATTGTAGATATCTATAAAATGTTTTTTTTGCTTTTATAATGGTTCAACAAGCATTCTACCATGACAGTCTGACCCCACAGCTGCAGTGTCAGCCACTACTAAAGCTTTGACAGATCCACGGGAATGCGTGTGAGAAGCAAATTAAACTTCCGTGGTCAGAACTAAAATAAAACTGCTAAGCTTATTTATTATCAATAGCATAGGCTCATTTTTCTCAGCACCTTCTAAGTGGCTATGAACTGTGAGATAGGTTGCCTTTTTTTTTTTAATTTAAAATAAGGATAGGTTAAAGATACCCATACATCACAGGCACTATTTCATGCTTTGCTAAGGTGCATGCTATAGGTGAGTGTGACTGATACCTGCCATGTTTCTCAGTGAAATAAAGGTTGCATGCTACCCCAGGCAATAGAACAAAGATTCTATCTGACTTCTGCCAACTCTAAATAATGCTCAAATACACAATTTTTTAAAGTAAAAAACAAAATGTTTCTTTATAAATTCTACTCCCATTAATTTATAACTTATTCAGGAATATAGGAAATTTATCTTTTCCATTGCTATAGCTAACAGGTTGGCCAATTAATTTTTTATAAAAGCAATATTGAAGAGAATATACTTAATATTTAGCTGCATCCATTCTAAAATATGAGTGCAGTGCTTCCAAATATCATTTCTTTGGAAGATTGTCCTGCACTACACGCAATAACCTAATTTGATTACTCTTTGAGTCTGTAATTAAAAAATAAATTTCTAAAAATATTCTACAATGTTGATTTTATTTTATTTCAGAGTAATTTTCTTCTGCTTTGTTTTTATTTTTCTTTTAACAAAATAACTAAAAAACTGAAGAAAATTTTTAAGAAATGTATTGCAGCAACATTTTAAAACTTTTCCTAATAGCACATGCATTAAAATTTCAGTTTTTATAATTATGCATTAATTTTATTACCCTTTGAATGAAAGATTATATGTTCTCAAACTTCAACATTCTGATCATTTCCTGAATAGCTAAACACACAATGGCTCTTTAAAATGAATGTATTCTGTAAAAGCTTTTTACTATTCTATTAACTCATCACAATATAAGTTATTTTTCTTTTTTCTTTTTTCTTTTTCATTTCAATCTTCATTAAATCTGATGTTAACACATTCCAGTTATTGAATTACCTAAACATATGTTAGGTATGTATTTATTTTACATACATATTTCATGATTTTATGTACATATTTGTGATTATAAATGTTTCTTCAATCAATGACAAAAACTGTAAACACATGTTCTATATACATTTCATTTTTTAATGTGTAGAAATGAACATTTGTGAAGTTTTTGGCCCTAATAGGTTCATAAAATTTTAATATAAAAATTCTAATATCAGAAGCTAAACAATCTAGAAGCCAATCTATTGAATTATTTGTTCATACATTTTATAAAAAGTTGGTAAAATCAGAAGTTAAATTTACTAATATTAGTTGTATCAACTCTGAATTTGCAGAACTATCACCTAGTTTTCCTACTGTGTTCATCACAGAGTTGAGTGTTTCCATTTTATAAAATTAATATTTTTATTTTAACAACAGTTTAAACTTTTTAAAAGAATTGTCAAACAAAATATTTTGCTGCAATGCAAAAGAATAATTCACATATAAAATCCTAGTTTATAAATCCAAGGTAGGTTAGGTGCTGAATAATTCATCACATTTACTGAACTATTAAGGAGACACTAAACAGTTCCTTTCATTACAAAGTTTTAATAAATAAAAAATGCCCCTCATTCAAGCTATACAAACAATAGTTTTCTATTCATGTGGTAATAAAGGTGGTAACATATCTTGAAAATAGATAAACATTTGTTAGGCTTACGTAAGGAATTTAAGAAACAGACTAGAAAAAATGATCTTTCTGTTCTTTTTCACTGAGCATTTCAATAACCTCTTCTTTTCAATAATATCAGATCAAGTCTATCACGGCCAAAACCCCAACTTTCCTCTTGTTCCTAAGAGTGGTAGATTGAATAAAAACTGCAATCTAATTGCTGATTGAATAAAAATATAATTTCTTCCAGCTTTATGAGAAAATCGATTTATGTATTATCTCACAAAGTAAAAAGTTGAAATGCATAACATTTATATGCACCCACTGCAATTTTCAACATTAACATTCTGTGAAATCTTAATAAGAAAACACCTACAACAAGAAGTTTTATTGCCACCTTTCCCAGCCCACACTCCCTTCAGAGACATTTTATTATACATATAAATGATTTCTGAAACTTAAATCAAGGGTCTAAACTTAAGTAAAACTGGTGGAGATAAAATCAGATGATAGGGATTTAAAATTAAAGTTGACAAATTTCAAAATCAGTGAAGATTAATATGCAGGTATCTTTTGCAATGAGAGAAATTTAATATTTATAGGGCTCTTACTACTTTAAAGATAAAGTTGACTTCAAATGTAATGATCATGAAATAACTGTTGTAATAACCTAACCAATCCTCACAGGAACAGACATTTTATGAACCTTTTCATATTTTTATTATTTTTGATATATGAACATTTTAAAATACAAAATTTAAAGTGTCTGTTACAATTCAAGACCACAGATATCCTCAAACATAGCAATAAAATAGATGGAGAAAGATTAAATTATATCAACCATGGATAATCAGATGGTTTTACAATGTGTATATGGGATGGAAATTTTCATAGTAAATTTACATTTTTGTGCATTGCAATTCTCAAGTCGCAGATTGTGTTACTACAACAGATACTTCATTACTAAACTGCTACTTTAGAGCTAGTTTGTGCCCTAGATTATACATCCTTCTGAATTGAATTACAGGCAGATGACAAGATATGTAGATCATTTTAAGAGTACTTTCTCAACCAGTTTTAATCACATATACATTGCAATGAGCTGTAATTCTTCTGCTTTATCTTAAACAAAAATGCCTTCTAATAATTTTAATAGTCACATTTAATAATTCCTTTAATTATCAGAAGACCATTATAGCCACTCTGAAAATATGCATATTTAAATAAAAGCAGCAATTATCTATTTCCTCAGTCTGGAAGTGTTTACACTGAATTCATCTCTATGATATTTGCATGTTTACTCAATTTTTCATAAAGTAAAATGTGTAATAAATGTTTTCTGGAATATTAATTTAATGACATATTTTTTAATGTTATCCAGTATGATTTATAATATCATTCTTCAGAAATTAGCCATCTATACAAATAAATAGTGAGTGGAATATTAATCTGTACCACCAAGAATTAATATGCTGGTAATTAATCTGGTCTCCTAGGACAAGCACTATATGGAAAAATGCTTTCTCAACGTTTCTCCTCCCTCTTTTCCCTCCCCATTATTTTGGCTATCATGGTGCTTCACATTTATTTCTAATGTCATTTTATAACCATTTATGTTCTGAAAACCAGTTTATGATTTTAGCAAAATTTAAACTCAAATAAGTGCTTATGTAACAGATAATATCATTGCCAAACAAGTCACTGTAGATTGTTTCATGAATTATTGTGCATTGAAGATTTAAAATTAAATCTCCTAATAATCTTTAAAATAAACCAATGGAACAGAATAGAGAGCCCAGAAATAAACTCATGCCTTTATGGCCAATTAATATTTGACAAAGGAGGCAAAAAGACATACAATGGGGTAAAGATAGTCTATTTAAAAAATGATGTTGAGAAAACTGGACAAGTATGTGCAAAAAAAATGAAACCAGACCACCTTCTTACACCACACACAAGAATAAACTCAAAATGGATTAAAGAATTAAATGTTAGGCTCGAAACCATAAAAATCATAGAAGAAAACATAGGCCAAAAAGTCTGAGACATTTCTCATGGCAATATTTTTCCTGATCTATCTCCTCAGGCAAGGGAAACAAAAGAAAAAGTAAACAAATGGGACTACATCAAAGTAAAAAGTTCTGCACAGCAAAGGAAACTATCAACAGAATGAAAAGACAACCCACTGAATGGGAGAACATATTCATCAATGATACATCTCATAAGGGTTAAATATCCAAAATTTATAAAGAGCTCATGCAACCCAACACCAAAAAAAAAAATCCAATTAAAAAATGGGCAAAGGACCTGAATAAACATTTATCCCTGAGTAGACACTTCTCCGAAGTGGACATACAGATGGTCATTAGACATATGAAAAGATGCTCAAAGTCACTATCACCAGAGGGATGCGAATTAAAACCACAATGAAATATCACCTCACTCTGCCTGTCAGAATGGCTATCATCAATAAATCAACAAACAAGTGCTGGTGAGGGTGTGGAGAAAAGGGAATCCTCATGAACTGTTGGTGGGAATGCAGACTGGTGCAGCCACTGTGGAAAACTGTATGGAAGTTCCTCAAAAAATTAAAAATGGAACTGCCTTTTGACCCAGCAATTCCACTTCTGGGAATATATCTGAAGAAACCCAAGACACTGATTCAAAAAAATATATATGCACCCCTATGTTCATTGCAGCACTTTTTACAATAGCCAACATTTGGAAGCAGCTGAAGTGCCCATCAGTGGATGAGTGGATAAAAAAGCTGTGTTACATTCACACAATGCAATACTACTAGGCCACAAAAAAGAAGAAAGTCTTAGCATTTTGACAGCATGGATGGGAATCTACTGGAGAATTTTAAACATGGAGATATGTGACATGGTTTTTATACTTAAAAATCACAGTGTCTGCTGACTAGAGAATGGAATGTTAGGGCAGGGGCAAGAGTGAAAACAAGGAGTCCAGGTAATAGGCTATAGTAAGAGTATGAGTGACAGACACTGGTGGGCTGAATTGCAGTGGGGGGGGGGGGGGGTACAAAAAGTGATCACATTGGCCTTATGTAATAACAACCAAAAGGACTTTCTGTTGTATGGTGGTAGATGTAGAAAAAATGGATAAATGAAGGATAACTGACACTGGTGCCTCAGCAGCTGGTTAAACAGTGGTGCCATCAACTGAGATAGGCCAGACTATGGAGGCACCATGTTTGTATGTGGAGGAAGATGGAAATTATAAGTTCTAGTTGAACATGTTACAAGTGAAATGCCAACTGGAAGCCCTGACCACTTAGCTCAGTTGGTTGGAGTGTCAACCCCATACACCCAGGGATCTCTGGTCAGGGCACATACAAGAAGCAACCAGTGAATGCATGGATGGGTAGAACAACAAATTGATGTTTCTCTCTCTCTCCCTTTCTCTCCCTCTCTAAAATCAAGAAATAAAAATTGAACAAAAAGCACCAATTAGAAATCTGAACCAAGTTTATCAGTATACAGGTGAAGTAATTTGGGTCTCAAGGGAAAATTTGAGGCTGGTGATGTCGATCTGAGAGTGACAGACAAGGAGAGTAAAGGAGAACAAAGTCATATTACTAGATGAAATAACCTAAGGAGAAAATAAGGAAGAATTTAGAGATTCAGGAAAAGAAGAGCACCCAGAAGGAAGAATGAGAATAAAAAGCCAATAAAGTTGCCTGGCTGGCTGTGGCTCAGCAGTTGAGCATCGACCTAGGATCCAGGAGATTACAGTTCGATTCCTGGTCAGGGCACATGCCCGGGTTAAGGGCTCAATCCCCCGTCAGGGGTGTGCAGGAGGCAGCCGATCAGTGATGACTCTCTCATCACTGATGTTTCTTTCTCTCTCTCTCCCTCTCCCTTCGTCTTTCTGAAATCAATAAAAACATATTTTTTAAAAAGCTAGTAAAGTTAAGAAATAGAAAAAAATCAGGAAAGTGGAGTAAGCCAGGGACAAAGGTAAAAAAATGATTCAAGTAGAGGGAAGTAATCCATCATGTCAAATATTATTAAGAGGTCAACTGCAATGAGGAATAACAATTGACCATGGGAACTGACCAAGGCAAGGCTTGTACTGACCTTGACAAGTGCTGCCTCAACAGAGTATAAGCACAAAAAAGAACAGACATTGAGGCAATATAGACAACTCTCTTGCAAATATTTGCTGCTATGAAAGTAGAGAACCAAGGTAGGCATTGGAGGGAAATATGAGGTCAAAGATTTTTGTTTTTACAAGAAGAGAGAATTTACTGGATGTTCATATGCTGATAGGAGAAATTTGATGAACAAATAAACACTGATACCGAGCAAGGGGTATGGGAATTATGGGAAAGAATTCTTTGAATAAGCAAAAGAATGTGATCTAGGGCACGCCCAGATACCAGAATACTAAATGAGTGGATGTTGAAGTTGCCAAGAATGATGGCAAGAGAAACAGAATGAATCAGGTAAAGAAATCTTGAGTTGATACAGAAAGGTGACCAGAAGTCTGATAAATGACCATACAGAATACAAACAGGTAGTGAGTCTTCTGGCAGGTCTGTCAAAAGAGATTTTCTTGAGGAGAATGGGAGCAACAATGTAGACCAAGGTGAACATCTTCCCAACCACAGAGGATCCTTACGTTAGTTTCCTATTACTGCTGGAGTAAATTACCACAAATGTAGTGCCTTAAAACAATAGACATTTATTTGCTCACTGCTCTGGATGCCAAAAGTAAAAAATCAGAACCACTGGGCTCCAATCAGGATAGGCCAGGAAGCACCACCTCTAGAAGCTGTAGCAGAGAATCTGTTTTTGCCTCTTCCAGCTTCTTGTGGCTGCTGGTATTCCTTAGCTTATGGGTGTGTAAATCCAAGTCTCTGCCTTCACGGTCCATGTTGTCTTCTCCATGTGTCTCAAATCCCCACTGCCTCACTCTTTTAACAAAATATGTGAGAGCATTTAGGGCCCACCCAGATAATCCAGGATAATCTCCCCAGGTCAAGAGCTTTAATTTAATTACATCTGCAAAGACTTTTTTCCATATAAGCAACATTTACAGGTTCAGGAACTAGTCCCTGATATTAGTCCCCAGTACACAGCCTATTATAATACTGATCAGGGAGGACAGAGCACGTCTATACTTGAGACTCAAAGGAGATGCTGATTCTAATTTAGGTTTTCCAGGTACCGATCATATGGTCCATCTAACTTCTCTAAGCATCAATTTTATCTTTAATAAAATGGATATGGTAAACGTCTATTCTGATACCTGTGAGATTCAAATGAACTAAAGAAAAGGATGATGCCTGGTGATCTCTCCATCCTCTTGTGTTTACATCCTGTGTTTACATCCAGAGATGTGTTTTAAGAATGACTGTTAGGAGCCTCATGCCTTTCCTGAGAAACCATGGGTCCCTTGAGACAGGGATCTTGTCCTGTCACCTTTATATCCCCCAAGCCTTGACCCATGCTTTAAAAGGAAAGCAGGGGACAATTTGTTCTGATAGATTTAGGTTCAAAGCCACTCCAGTTAAGTGGTTGTTGTGACTGTAAACTTCCTAACTTCCTTACCCCCTAATTTACTCTCATCAGAAAACAGGTAGAATAATGGTAGCTACCTAATAGGGTAGCTGTGAGAATTAAATAAATCTGTACATGCTACATACCTGCATAGTGCGTAAAAAAATGCTCAAAATGCATTCAAGATTCATCATAATAATAATCCATCACTTCTATGTATTTGTCATAAACTAAACTAGGTGTTTTGCTAAGTTCTTTTAGTAAATTAATTCCCTTGATTCTCCAACCTATGGTTTGAGTAGTCTTAAAATAATAATAATAACAATTATTATTATTAACAATTATTATAATAATAATTATAATTGTTATTATTATTCTAAAGATGATCAAGTAAAACACTGAAATATAAGTGATTTGCAGAAGGTTTACATAGAACATGAAATAGCGTGGATTTGAATCCAAGGTCTCTGGCTCCAGGCTCTGGGTTCTTAACCATTAGCATATATGGTCTCTTTTTAAAGAGGTGGAAAGTCTATTTAAATTAATTGAAGATGGTCCATTTGGTATATACTTAAGCCAAAATAAAACAACTTTATTTATATACCTAAATAAAATGGAAAGATTTCACTGTTAATTTAGCACATTGAACACTTATGTGGGATAATCCAATTTAGCTACTATAATTATTTTGAAATTAATCCATACTATTAATATAGCAAAAATAAATGAAGAGAAAGCCCTACTACATATGTTGTGTTGAAGTCAAAACAGCTAAGGATCTTCTAGTTTTTGTAATTTTTAACTGGAAAATTCATCCTAATCTCTAGAAAGAAAGATCCTATGTAAGATCTTTGTCACCAAATAAATTTGAAGACAGTTAACATTCTTGGTCTCTGCCAACCCTCCAGGAAAAAAAAAAAAAAAGGTTTCAATGACACTGTAAGGGAAGGTGTATTAAGATTTAGTTAGAATATGAAAGTCAAGTTCTCTTCAAAGATAAAGGTTGAGCATATGGGGATTGTTGCTGATATTGGTCTGTAAATTCCATTAGGGAATTAAAGATTTAGGCAGGCAGGGAGCAATAACTGGATCAGATTAGGGGTTGTACTGAGCCACTTACATGGTCCAGAGATCTCTATCAACCTCTTCCTATGGCTTCTCAGGGCTCGCACTGTCCTCGTTTCTCCAGCCCCTAAATCTTATGGCATTGATTCTCTTATATCCACTATGGGTGATTTTTTTTTCTTTTATTGTTCCTCTAAATCCTAGGCCAGATTTTTCAAAGCCCTGGTTCTTGTTCCATGTTACCTCATTGATTCGCAGTAGTCTCAACCTATCAGTAACAAATGTTGTGACTGGACCGTTGCTTGTGGTTGTTATAGTTGCAAGACACCCTTTAGTAATAACCTTCAGGAAACTTTGAAAAGATACAGGTTTATTACTTACAAGACCTGGAAATTACACAGCACACCTGGGGCCACACAGGGAAATCCCAGGTAGAGAGGAAGTGCACTGGCCTGGGGTTCCAATTTTATTAGGGTCAAGGGTTGGGGTTTCCCAGCTCCACTCTATACTGGTGCATTTAAAGCATAGGAGTGGGAATTTAAAGCAAGGAGAGAGAAAACAAACAAGTAGCCCAAATGGTCAGTTACTGAAATCAATCAAGATCTGTAAAACAAAGGAGCAGCCTGGTTCTTTATTTAGTCCGGTGTCCAGCAATGTGTTTCAGATAGCTGTCTTTGAAGTGGATGCCTCTTTGAAATGGATGCCTCTTAGAAATCAAAGCTTAAGGCAGGCAGTTATATTACAAAAGGGGAAGAAAAAAAAAAAAAAAAAAGCAGGGCCTAAACTACACTCATTCAAAATATAAAACAACTTTTACAACATCAAATGAAACTCCCAAACTGATGATTTTTTTACATATGTTGCTCAATAACTCCTAAAGTTTTTTTTTCTCTTTTTCTCAGGATCCTTTACAATCCTAAAAGTTATTGAGTAACTCCCAAAGTTTTTTATCTTTTTCTCAGAATCCTTTACAATCCTAAAACTTATTGAGAAAGCTCTTGTCTTGGGCAGTTACATTTATCAACATGTATTATTTTAAAAATTGATAATTATTTAAAAATGTATTTAGTCCACCCAAAAATAACCATAACAAGTTTATTACATCAGAATAATCACAAATTTTGTGGGAAATAATTATATTTTCTAAAACAAAGAATGTTAGTGTAAAGAGTGGCATTACCTTTCATATTGCAAATATTTTTAATGCCAGCCTTAATCAAAGAGAATTGGATTCTCATATCTGTTTCTGGATTTAATTTGTTGCAATATGTTGATTTTTGTTGAGGCATGAAGAAAATCAAGCTTCACACAAATATGTAGCTGACAAATAAAGGTATATTTACAATTATTTCAGATAATTATTAACAATCTTCTTTGATATTACACCAAAAACTTGACAAGTGACTTTTCTTCATGGTTAGTTGCAATGTCCCATTGGTCTATATATTTCACTACGAATGGTTCTGGAACTCCTGCATGGTTTTTTTAACTCATGTATTGACATTTGAGAAAAGAAAAAAAAAGGTTCATGCATTATGCAGATTTTCCAGTGCTCACATACTTCATTTCTGTAACTATTAGCAATCTTTCAAGTTTATGGAGGTGGCTATAAGATTCCTAAAATTCCAATTTTATCTTTAAAGCTCATAGACAACAAACACTCTAAGTTGTTTTTCTTGAAGTAATAAGCTCATTCTGGGCCATTCTGAGATAATGTCTGCCAAATATCCAAATCTAAATCATCATAGTTTGACTGTCAATCATTTGTTTATGAAAAAATAAGTGTTCAGGGAAAAAAGTAACTAGCCTGCAACTCAAATAATTGCACAGGGGCTCTCAACATTACAGCCATTATAATTCGGTATGCAGAATGCGTGCTTTAAGTGTTCCCATATCATTACACAGACGTAAGGAATACAATGACTACAAGTACAGTTTTGTGCCACAAAGTTAATCTGTGCTAAAGCTCCAACCGTTTTGCTCACCATTGCATTTGCACTATCAATGAAAATGCTAATACAGAGAAGTAGGCAAATCCTGTCTTAGTATTGTGAAAATGGTTTTGATCTCTCATACATCCTGAAAAAATTTCAGGAATCCCAAATTACACTTTGAGAATTGTTGCTAAGGCAAAATTTTCTTACCTGGAGATCTATTTCTCAGTGCATAACATCTCTTTTTGCCTACTATTCCCTCCTTAAGGTCCTGGGACTTTTATTTCCTATTTCTGGTTAGTCATCATAGTATTCTTTCTCTTTTAAAATATTTACTATTGCCATATATTGCGCAAAAATCTCTCTCATCCAGCCTGGATTGCTGGTTCCTCAGCCCTTTCTTTCCTCATTCCAACAGCGACCGGTCGGAATGTTTCACCCTTCCTTTCACCTGTCTATTTAAATACAATGTTCACTCCAGGAGCAAGTCAAAATCTCATAGACCTGAACAAATCAGCACAATTTTATTTACATGGCAAGTTTTCCAAACTATGCCTAAAAGAATATACAGGTGCCAGAAAAGCCATTTTATCAAGTAGCACATGGCATTCTAAATAAGAATGAATTAATTAGACCTACAATCCCTCTAACTACATAATTATACTAACCTCAGCCTTTCATTTTAAAGCCAGCTCTATACAATCCACAAATATACAAAAGCAAATGGTCTCCAGCTAGAACTTCTAGTACCTTCTAAAATATTATATTTATCAATCTTATTATATCAAATTACTGCAAGTCATTGACCAGATTTATTGGTCTAAGAAATGTCTTTAATTTATACCCTCTTCTAGAAAATTTAACTGGATTTTTTTTCACCAAGTGGTGAAGTACAAATGTGTGTATCTTAGCATCTTATCTTTCCCATGTAATGGTCCCTGGGGTATTTGTCTCCAGTATACTGTTAAGAATATATTTGTTCATTTCTATCAGCTTTATAGTAATGGTTAAAGAATTTCATTGGGCAATACAAGAACTGTCATTATACAAATTCATACTAAAGTAAAATACTGATGAGTTCTAACCCCCTTATGTTCTAATTTTAGGAAACTAAAAAAAAAAATGGTTTTAATTACATTCTAGAATCTCCTGGTTTTAGAACATTCTAGCCATGGTCCTACATATCTCCTGGATCATATTGCCAAGCATCATGTTTGAGTGCTTCCTATAGTTATAGGACAGCAAACAGAGAAGAAATGCATTGAATGTACTCACTCCAAAGTTACAGGCAGTTTAATAAATATACTGTTTCTGCCCTAACAAGAGAAAAACTCCTTCATAAGGTAGGCAATCTTTTAGACCATTACATTCTTTCCAAATAGCAGGAGGAAAAATTGCAATACTTTCTGATAAATGAAATGGGTTATAAAGCACAAAATCAATCAGACTGAAAAGAATCTGTTTCAGTACAACATCCATTCCTGTTTTCATAAATGTTATCAGAAAATATTCCAACAGTAACATAGTCAAAAGCAGAAAGCATAGGATATAACAATTATGTGATTAAGTCATGGGATGTTGGCGGTCTTTTATAAATTTGCTAGAGTATGATTTTTTTTAACTGTGCTTCCAAAGATACCTTTAAAAAAATCTAAATTTTAAATAATTATGATTTCAAAGATATGACTAGAAATACTATGGATTTTCTTATGAAAATATAATAAATACCCCCCAAATATTTGTTAAATAAAAATAGGAAAGCTTATTGCTGCAATTTTGCAGAGCAAGGTCAAAGCTTTTGAAATGTCACCATATTAGGAATGCAAAAAAAATTGATCAATGTACTAAAATTCATCTCCCAAATGTCCCATAATCAGCTCAAGGACTTTATTTAGGCTTGCTTCTATAAAAGTAAACAAGCCCTTCAGTTAATAATTTTTTAGAAAATTTCTATTGCTCCATTGCCATGTTTAATTCAATTGAAATAGAGTAGCTTTGTAGCTAGTACATCAACTGTCATAAAGATGGACTTTAAAACTATTTCTTTTTTTTAAATTTGTTTTATTGGAAATTGACCTTAGCTTCTGTGTCGAGGTGTATCCATACATTTGAACATCATTAAAAAGTAGAACCCATCATTTAGGAAAATACTAATCAATTTTGAGCCTTAACAGAAGGATCAAGTCATATTTCCTCTGTATTGCACTTGTACTTATAAATCCCAATATATTATCTTTCATTCTGAAAATATTATCCATAATGCTTCTTGCATCTTTTGCACAACAAACTCCAATACAATCATTAGCATTATTATTTCAACAGCTTTTCCCACTTTGTGTTGCAGTCTACACTTGTCATTACTGCACTTCATTTTCTATTTTCTTTTTTTTTAATCTTTATTGTCGAAAGTATTACAGGTGTCGCCCTTTTTCCCCCCATTGACCCCCTCCACCCTGCACTCACCCCCCACCAGACTTTCACCACACTATTGTCTGTGTCCATGGGTTACCCATATATGCATATAAATTATTTGGTTAATCTCTCCCCATCCCCCAATCCCTGCCTTCCCTCTCTCCTTCCATATATGCAGAGGTTCCCTGCCCATATACACTGAAGTGTTAAGACAAACATGGATTGTGTTCTTGATTTCATAAACAGCCTTAGAGAGTAGTGGCCCCTCTGCCTACCCATACTTTTTTTTTTTTTTTTAAATATATCTTTATTGATTTCAGAGAGAGGAAAGGAGAGGGAGAGAGAGAGATAGAAACATCAATGATGAGAGAGCCATTGATCGAGCCCGCAACCCGGGCATGTGCCCTGACCGGGAATCGAACCCTGATTGCCTGGATCCTAGGTTGACGCTTAACCACTGAGCCACGCCCAGCCGGGCTGCCTACCCATTCTAAATCTCATGAGGTTAAGGGCCAACTCATTTACTAGCCATAACAAATAATACCTTCTTATCAAAACCATTATCTGCATAAAACTTACAGCTAGTTTGGTAGTTTAAATAAAGTCACCTCACACACACCCCACGTGCAATTTGTTGCACAGCATTTTCAGAAGCCTCATTGATATGTGTGTGTGCCTCTCTCTCCCTCCCTTTCTCTAAAATCAGATGAGGATTTAAAAAAATAATAAATTTTTAAAAGCCCAGCCAGAGTGGCTCAGTTGGTTGAGCATCATCTTGTACACCGAAAAGCAGTTTGATTCCTGGTCAGCGCACATACCCAGGTTACGGGTTCGATCCCCAGTTGAGAAGGCAACTGATGGATGTTTCTCACATCAGTGTTTCTCTCTCACAGGTGTCTCTCTCTCTCCTTTCCTCTCTCTAAGCATGTCCTCAGGTGAGGGTAAAAATAATAATAAATAAATAAACCAAGTTAAATATCCAGGAACTCCTGTGAAATACCTTACTAATTTATTCCCTAGTTTCAAGCCAATGTTTAAATATTTTCAGCCAACATAATGATCAATTTATTGAGACTGACAATACCAAAATATACAGATCAATGAAGAAAAAAAAAACCCTGAGTTTAACTCTTTCAGTTGTTGCTTTCTCATATAATATGAAATATCTGAAACACATGAAGTTTGAATTCTACTTTTTATACAGATAAAGTTCAGTGATAGAGTTCAGTCAAAGGTTAAAGGTACAATGTCTACTATAATTAATTTACAATGTCATTCTCTGGCTTGTGCTATAAGCAAAGAAATATTAGCCTGGTGCACTTGTCTGGTGGATGAATGTATTTTATTTTGTTGTTTCTAAGTCAATGCAAGAATGGGAAAGAACAATGCAAGTACATGCTATTACAAGGCTGATGTCAGGGCTTCCTTTGGTTTTCATGAGAATATTAATACCCACTTCTGTCTTGACTCAATCAACAAATAATAACTGTGTACCTACTGTGGGCAGGTGCTAAATCCCCTTAGATCAAAAAGCCTCATGGAGAGACACAAAAATAATAATTAAAAAAATCAAAAAACAGTAAAATAATAAAGGATTAATGGCTACCTTTATCTCTGGTGGTATTTTCTGTGCTGGCTCGATAGTAGAGGAGCTTTTTAAGAAGCTTATATATCATACTCAAATGCAGCCATGTTCTCCATCTTTTCACAAGAATGGGTAAGCTCTTCTGCTGCCTCTGAGGTGTTTTTAATGTATTCTTGTATAATAGAAACCATAACCCATGCTAGGAAGCACTATGTAAACCTCTGGTAGTTATTTGATCAATTTGGTTAGAGTAGAAGTTAACAGATAATCGGTCACAAAATTATATTTATTCAGTTGGATCGCCGAAATTCTTTTGAAAAATATAAATATCTTTTGGGAAGGGGCATGATAGAGACTCCCTTTCGATTAAATATGAGGCAGCTCTAAACAGAGGACTGCTTAAGTCTCGTGACAATTCCCATCGCCTGGCACATAGCATCAATTCTCATCACCTAGCATAGCATATTACTTAGTCAACTGTGAATGTGTAGGCATGAAACTAGTAAACATTTTAAAAAAAAGCTAAATTTAAAAGAATCCTTAGTCTTATGTTCATTGTATCATACAAAGCAAATATTGCCCAAGTTAATCAATGTAATTAGGGTTAATGTGTGCTAAATGCACGTTATGCCTACATCTCACAAGTAGAACTCATTGAGATACCTAAATAAATATTCTCCTTTATGATCACCTCCTGGGATTTGTTTAGTTGTTTACCAGTGTCAAATGTGAATAATGCCAAAAGATGTAAACATTATCTGTCATACAAGTTGCCTTTTTGTATGCTGTTGCTATAGAAGAGTAAAGGAGGGTTATTGTTTTTCTTTTTCTTTTTTAATCCTATTAGTTTTATCACAGAAGGAAATATCTTGGAAACTTCATGTCAAGCTAGTTCATTTTTCAGAGCTGTCCACAGTCTGGAAGAGATAGTCACGTTAAAGCTGTTCTCAGTGAGAGAAGAAAGCCCAGAAGTTACTTTATATTCCACAATTTAACACACACGCTCAAGTGGGCAATACTGCAGGAACCGTCACACAATGAGGTTGTGATCATTCAAAATTATTGTCTGAAGAAGATCAGAAGAGAAAACACAATGACTGGTGATAGGAAGCTGGAGGTTTTGCAGCCACCAATGATTCTAGTTGATGATTGATTATTTTCATTAGATAGAATATATTGTATTGTTTTTTCAATAAGATTTTATTTGCTTTGATCTTCCAAAATGATCTCTCTAATTTTTATCTCCCACCTCTGACTCTCCCATTACTAACATTAGAATTGTCTTTGATTCTTTCTGATGGTTCATACAATCGATTCAAATTTTATTACCTTTGTATTGTGGCCACCGCCCCAGTCTACAGAGCAATCTCCTGCATCATTACAATGGACTCAACACTGAACTCTCCTAATTTCAATCCTGGAAGAACATTAATAGGTTAGTGATCACCAACCACTGTCATCCCATTCACTCTTCAAAACGCAGAATGTGTCTCTATTGCCAAAAAAGCAAACCAAAGTGACTTCCTGGTATTTAACACTTTGTATCCAGAACCCCCACTGCATCAATCATCAAATGCCAACAGGAGATTCTAGGTCCATCAGATGAATCTCTTCTCAGTCCTTACAAACACTAGTTCATATCCTAATTCTCTCTAAAAATGCATTCCAGTCTAACTACCCTACAGTGATCCTTCCTTTACTCTAGAATCATTCGTTGCCCAATAAAACAACTGACATATGTGGTATTTGGAGATCTTAGCAAGGCAGGCTTAAGACAAATTACCAACAAAATCAGAATTCAGATTTACAAAAGATGTATTAATCATCAAATTCCACACAAGACTCTCACCTCTCATCTTCAAACACATACACAAGCAGATACATCTCTTCCTATCAGATAGTCTCAGGGCCACAGTAGATTGTTGATCCTTCATTGACAATGGGTGTCCTTGAAAGAAAACTTTACTTGTAGTCTTGGTGGAAACATTACTTCTACAGACACTTAATGGAAAATCCAGAGATAGTGAATAACCCCCTTCTTTGACCTAACTCACCCCTTAGAAAAATCACAATTCCGTTGGTTTTGATGAACTCCTCTCCTAGTTGCTATGTGCTGCTAACTGATTCTGAGCTTTGTGTGAAACAGGAAAAAGTGCATGCTGATCCATACCAGGGCCACCAACTTAAAGAGCAAAGCCCCAGTTGAATGTAGCACCCACCTGCCCCTTAGGCCAGACACCTTCGTGCAATTCTCCTCCTGCACTGCTGTGCATGGTGAAGTGTGTGAGGTCATAAATGCCACAGGCTGGATTCAAACATGGGTTCATGTGGAAAAGAAAGACAGGATCCAGAATAAGTAGACTTCACACACATTAATTCTATCTAATATTTAAATAGCAGATATTTCTATTCTTGACTAGAGTGAAAGGTGGAAGCCTTCACAATTCGTTTAATAAAGCCATCAAATGTCAATAAAACCTGACAAAGGCAGTGTTACGAAAGAGAAAACAATGAAACAAAAAAGAAAACTAACATTCTAAGGGTCCATGTCTTAGGTGTAGCAGCCATCTGTCACAGGTCCTCAACCCATAGAGAAAGATGAGGAGCTTAGAAAAGGTGTGTTGGGATCTCCTAGTTCTCTAGGCTTCAAGGTAATGAATTCTTCTGTGGAGCAGGTCCAGTCTACCCCAGGACAACACTCAGCATCACAGGGCTCCCTGAGCATGAGCTCCACTATCTGTAGGTCGATGTGCTCTCCCACTCCCAGCTGGCCCTGCATCTGGAGGACCTGACCGAGCGGGAAGCTGAGATGTGTGCCTGGCTCACTGACACTGAATCCTCAACAATGACACCATTGATGAGATGTTAGAAAGCATGAGGAACAGAATTTGGCTATTGATCCCAGTGCACTATGAGAATCATCCCATGCTACTGAACACCTCTGCAGTTTAAAACCCACCCCACACCCCTACTCTTCTGGGGGCTGTAGCTCTAAACAACCAAAAATGTCAAGAATTTGCTCAAGTCCAAGCAGGCTCAACTCATATGTCATATCACTGTTGCTCTCTTTCATAAACCTATTATAGTTTTCGTTTAAATGAAGAGAAATCATATCATAAGGGAAATATGAAATAAAATGAAAGAGAAGGCAAAAGAGAAGGCTATATATGTGTGTATGTATATATATACATATGTGTGTGTTAGAACAAGTTACTTGCAGTTAATGTAGCTAATTCATAACTAGAATTAGCATAATACAAAACAAATAATACATTGACAGCAAATATTCATTCCAGGAGGACAAAGATGGCTAAATAAAAATTAATGTCATAATCAGTGATATCTCAACAACTTAAAGAAAAGTCACAAAATCCCACATCAATAAGCGTAAAAAGGTATCTGATAAAATTCCACCATTTTAACTTATTAACACTCTAATTTAGGAACAGAAGAACTCTAAGTAAATATGACAGACTACTTCTCAAAAACAAACAGCTACATAATTCTAAATGGTGCAATGTTAAAGCCATTTCTTTTACCTTTTTTGTTGTTGTTGACACTATTACAGATGTCCCCCACCCTCCCCGCCTCTGCCCACCTCCACACCGCCCCTGGCATCCCTTTGCCATTTCTTTTAAATCAAGAACAAAACAGTAATGCAATCATCACCATATCCATTCAGAATTATTTTGAATAGTCTGGTCAAGGGAATTAGAAAAGATAAAGGATTATTTGATTTTTATACCTTAAAAACCCCAAGAGGCTCAGGTTAAAAAACTAAGGGGGTATGTGGAAGTTGCCTTAGAAATTTAAAGGCATGTATGTAGAAGATGGGCCTTAGAGAGAAGAGCCCTTTAGGCCTAGAAACAAAATGTGGAGACAGAGGGTAAAGCTTTCTGAAAATGAAACGGGCTTCCTTGAAAAGTAGTGAGTACTCTGTCAGAGGAGTCATTTAAACAACTGATCTGTGATGGTGGAAAGAGGAAAGGATGAGATGACCTCTAAAATTCCTTCTAGCCCGGCCGTGAGCGTCGACCTAGGATCCAGGCGATTGGGGTTCAATTCCCGGTCAGGGCACATGCCCGGGTTGTGGGCTTGATCAATGACTCTCTCATCATTGATCGTTCTGTCTCTCTCTCCCTCTCCTTTCCCCTCTCTGAAATCAATAAAGATATATTTTTTAAAAAAGTTAAATTAAATTAAAATAAAAATTCCTTCTAACTTTAAGACCCACTGTTACATTTAATTTTAATGCTTCTTCAATGACTTAACAATTCACTCCATTATGCTCAAATGTTGGTTGATATCAAGGTTACCCATGGGTGGCGAACAAACACATGAGCTCAAATGGCTGTCTTTTCCTCAATGTCCATTTCCACAGCTCATTTGTCTTTGCACTTGTAGTTCAACCTTCCCACTCATTAATATGGAAAATTGTACAGGTGAACCCAGCACAGAAAGACGTTTGCATTCCACATGTGGGCTTCAACAAATTCCATTTAGCAATATTTCTAACCTGCAAGGGTCTGTAACTTCTATATAATATCCACAATGCAATTCCATTAAAGAAATACTAAGTTAAAAAAATGATCTAACTGGAGAACTGAAAATCACAGATAAGTTAAAATGAAGAAAAAATACTGAGAAGCCTTGAAAGCATTTTGTGACATGAAGCAACTTAATTCATCCCAAATGTTGTGCTACAGTAAGTTATATGATTCTGCCAGATGCTGCTCTTTAGAAGAATTTTATTATACCATAGAGAGTAATTTCTTTTAATGAGAATATTTTTGAATAATATTTGTTCTTGAAACCACTGCTTTCTTTGTTTCACATCTAATGAGAATAATTTCCTTTGATTCACAGGCATTTTTATTCTTCTGTTGGCTCAATCAAAATACCAATTAACTGCATGCACAATATGAAAATAAAGTGGGGGCCTTCCAATTCAGTTTCAGAAAATGTGCATCCACTGCAGGAAGCATGTGATTTGCATCTTAGAGGATCCACAGGTGAAGAATGACAAGCCAAGCCTGTGGTTAAAGTCCCGGTTTTGTGTCATCTCTGGATAGCTAGCTAATGTAAAATTTGAACAGTGAACAAAATTAAAAACACAAAAGAATATATGTCTCACTCATCATAAAATCTAAGCAATATGCAGATATTAGTCTCAGTGCAGAGCATAGAATGTTAGGTCCTGGTTTTCATAAACACTTACATGAAATGTTTAGGGATGCATATCATGTCGATATAAAACGAATGAATCCATTCAGAGAGAAGGTGTATATTTAGAAAAACACGATCACTTAAAACTTGAAAAAGGAAAACTGGAGAGTAATTTGCCTCTAAGAGTAGTAAGCACACTAAAACTCAAAACAGAAAAGTAAAACCACTTCTCAAATAGATAGTCATGGAGGTGATGTGTGAAGCACCTAATGCAAGAGACACATCCACTACCAGGGGATAAATGCTTTAAATAGCATAATCACACAGGCAGAGACCCTTCACAGAGGTGAACCACATGGTTTCACAGGAAGCTGCTGAGCGCCTTCCCTCTGGCTGAAACAGGAGCTAAGCAATCAGCACATGATTAGGAACATCAGATCTTTCCGAGTATGATTAACCTGCCTGATGTGTGCTCCAATTTTCTAAAATGTCACCAAATATTATACAAAACCATAGAGTTATGCTGTAGTATGGAACTGTTTTATACAGTGTGATATTATTGCATTAAGTCATCTGATAGTAAGACATAAGATTCCATAGAAAATAAAGGACCTAAGTATCTTTTCCATCAAATTACAGTGGTTATACAATCAGTTCCTGGTTCATAGTAAGTGCATGAAAATATATCTGGAATCAATAATGGTTCACAATGTTATTGCTGCAGCAATATCCTGGCATCAACAACTTCAATGACTTCCTATTATTTAAAACAAAATAAAATCAGGAGAAAGAAATAAAATGCTATAAAAGTAATCACAATAGACACACAGATATTTGTAGGGACAAATATAGGTATATTCCTAATGTAGATGAGCATATACTGGTACAAAAATGGAAAGAGATAACAAATGTCAGCTAATGCTTGGCCTGAAAAACCTTCCGTTTGCATGTGAAAACTGAAGCTGGCAGAATTTTAGGAATCTTTCACTCCTCCAAATATGGGTCTTTAGGTTGTCTGTGGTCCTAAATCCAACACTGTGTAACTAGGCTGACGCACTCTAGGGAGAATAGGTCAAGAGCTTTCATCTTCTTGCCGAAAAACTCAGGCCTCTGACTAGTGTGTGACTTCTTAGACATTGTAAATCTTACAACAGTAGCCCCATCTGGCAGGCTAGCCCCACTGCACAATCTAGTCCTAGTTTCCTCTCACATTCCAGTCTGCTTAGGAGCTACAGCCAATCTGAATTTGGGAAGTCATTTAATGACTTAAGCAAGCTAGACTAGAGGTTTTCAACCAGTGTGCCTCAAGAATTTTCAAAACATGCAACACTGTTTAGTCATAGGCATTGACCTCTTTTCCCTTAGATTGTCAAATTAAAAAATGAACACAATAGCTGTTTGGGGTTTTTGAATCAAAATTATACCTTTTTTTATTTGTCAGATTGGCAAAATATATAACATTTTTTTGGTGTGCTACAGAATTTTAGTAATTAGTTTATGTCTGCCAGGAGATGAAAAAGTTGAAAATAGCTGAGCTAGAGTGATGACATCTCTAGCGGTACGTGTCGGAGAGTCCGAGCAGGGGCATTGCAGCAGGAAGATGCTGTGGTGCTAGTGGGATGGTAACGTGGTAATAACGATCATGAGACATTAGGTGAGAGATTAGGCCAGGTGAGAGATTACACAGGCCAGCATGAAAATCTCCAGGATAACTACATGAGACAAGGAGGAAAATAACATTAAAAGATAAAGCAGAATCAGGAACAAGACTTGATTTCCAATTGCCTTCAGGGACTGAGAGAGATTTATTACTTAGACATTTTTAAAAATTCTTTTCATACCCCTAATTTTGTTGTCAACTACTGCCCAGTTCTCTGCAACCCTTTGTAACTCACTTAGATCGGGCTTTTGCCTTTACTATTCTATCAAAATAAATCCTGCAAAATTCACTGGTGCCCTCCATTTGGTTGCCAAATCCACTGGTGAATTTCAGTCCCCATCACAGGTATTTGACAGGTGCTCATTCCCTCTCCCTTCATACATTTTCTTTACTTGATTTCCAGGACACTATACTTTCTTGGTTTTCCTCCTGTCTCAGTGATCATTCCTTCTCAGGTTCCTTTGTTCTCTCCTCTCTTCCTCCATTGTTCTAATCTTAAAGTTCCCAGGACTAGGGCCTCAGGCCTTTTCTTTTCTCTATCTAGACTCACATTTTGTTGATCTCATCCACTCTGATAGTTTTAAATACTACACGTGAGTCAATGACTCCCAATTGCATACCTCCAGTCTAGACCTCTATCCTGAATTCCAGATGTGTCTAGACTATATTCAAAAGTACAGCCCAAGTGTCCATCAGTAGCTGAGTGGATAAAAAAGCTGTGGGACATTTACACCATGGAATACTACGCAGCTGTAAAGAAGAAGGATCTCATACCCTTTGGGACAGTATGGATGGACCTGGGGAAAATTATGCTAAGTGAAATAAGTCAGGCAGAGAAAGACAAATATCACATGATCTCACTTATATGTGGAATCTAAAGAACTTAATAAACTGATGAACAGAATAGATTCAATGACATGGAAGCATGGATCAGACTCACGAATGTCAGAGGGATGGAAGAGGGTGGGTGGGTGGAGGGGGAGAGAGTAACCAAAGAATTTATATGCATATATGCACAACCCAAGGACACAGACAATGGTGGGGAGAGGGACTGGGGAGGGGGATGGGATGGGGTGGAATGGGTCATTGGGGAGAAAAAGGGACATCTGTAATATTTTAAACAACAAAAAATCATAAAAAAATAAAAATAGAATTAAAGTATATTCTTGGTAAAAAAAAAAAAAAAAAAAGAACAGCACAACCCGGCCAGGTATGGCTCAGCGATTAAGCATCAACCTAGGATCCAGGAGATCGTGATTCGATTCCCGGTCAGGGCACATGCCCGTGTTGTGGGCTTGACCCCCAGTCGGGGGCGTGCAAGAGGCAGCCGGTCAATGACTCTCTCATCACTGATGTTTCTATCTCTCTCTTCCTCTCCCTTCCTCTCTCTGAAATCAATAAAAATATTTTTTAAAAAAAAAGAACAGCACAGTGAAATTTCTAAAACAAGACTATGTCAATTTATTGCTGACAAATTTCTGATTGCTCCCTACTTCAAAGTAAAAACAAGGTTCATAAAAAGTCCCACAGGCTCTGTATGATTTGACTCCTCCTTACTTTTCTCACTTTCTCTCTTATGACTCATCCCTTCTCTCATTCCACGCCAACTACGCTTGCCTCCTTACCATCCTCCAGATACATCCGGTACATTCTTTCCTTACAGCCTTTCCCTTGCTATGTTCTCAGGATTAACTCCTATTTTAAATCTGTGTACAAAGGTCAGCTTTTCAATGAGGTTTACTTCAGATTTATTTAAAATAACAACCCACCCTTCATCCCTACATAATGTGCTTTATTTTTTTTTCCACATATAAAGACAGCTCATATCACATAATGTATTGTACAAATGACTTTTTTATCATGGCACTGCAATAAGCAGAATTTTCAGGAACTGATTCCAGGAACTCTGTGGCAAAGGGTTAGGGAGCTCCCTAATGCTGACTCTGGGGGCTGCACCAGAATTCAATCCCATGAAAACCCACAGGCCCAATGGATGCTTCTCCTAAAAATAGGGTCTGAAACTTCCCAAGGCTTCCCCATGCTGGGTAGCTGCCTCTCCTAGACAACAACTTTAAACTGCTGCCCAAATGATCTGGGAGCTTAAGTGGTACCTCCAATAGGAAACAAAGGTGTTCACATGCTCTCACAGTAAGAAGCAAGAGCAATGTAGGGTGACATCCCTTCACTGGAACATAGGCCCACTTTATGTCCAGCAGTAGTCCCTGACAGACTACGGAAAATCTGGGGGACCCATGCTTCTCTTGCTGACCCTTGGCTTACATTGTATTTCAACCAAGCCTATTCTTTATCCCATACTATGTGATGATACAGAATTTGCCCCTACCCCCCCACACAAGAATTATGTTTATTGTTTATTTTATTTTTTATTCACTGGAATGTAAGCTCCACAAGGACAGGTAACTTTGCTGTATTCTAAGTGACAGACTAGTGCCTTGTATATAGTAGAGACTCAATAAATGTTTTGTTAGACAATCAAAGATGATTCAAGATTTTTTTGGTTACTGGGCTAGGTATATGATGTTGTCGTTAAATAAAAGAGACACTAAAGAGAGGATAAGAAGGTTTAAGAAGGAATAGTGACTTACCACTCCCTGACTCAGTTTTTATATTTCTTAGAATCAGTGTTTTCTGAGAAACTGCAATTGCTTACGCCTCCCAGATAAAACTACCTGAAGTTCTTGAGCTAAAATTCTTAGTGATCTGATTGACAAAAAAACATATCCTTCCCATATGTATTAGTCAACTATTGCTGCGTAAAAAAATACCCCATAATTTAGTGGCTGAAAGCAATAAACATTTATTATTGCACAGTTTCTGTTGGTCAGGAATCAGACAGAAACTTAGCAAAGTAGTCTCAGCTGAGGCTCTTCCACAAGGCTACAGTCTAGGGATCTTCCAGGGTTGCAGTTATCTCAAAGTACCAATGGGTAAAGATCTGCTTCCAGGCCCAGTCATATAGCTATTGGAGGCCTCAGAAAATCTGCTTCCAAGTTCAGTTATGTGAATCTCTCCACAGGGCTGCCTCACAAAACACTGAATATACAAATGAACAACAGCCAGACCATATATCAAATTACAACTCTGACCCACAACCTGCAGCAAACTGTCCAGAAAGTCAAGCCACAGTCTCTGTAGCAACTGCCCCAAAATGGTCAAGACTGTCAGCTTCCCTAATTTTTGCCCCCTACTTCCAATTTAAAACCAAGCAGAGAAAGCCAGGTATGCTCCTCTAACCAATGACATAAGGTGCCCCACTTGTAGTTAGTCCATCTTCAGCTACACCATGCCAACAGCCTCCCATAAGGGCATACTTGAAACCTTCCCTATTTTCCCTCTATCAAGCTCTTCCACTCCTCTGTCTGCCTTTGAAACAGCCAAACTCAAGCAAAGGTGACTGACTCCCTTGCTACAAGAAGCTCTGAATAAACAGCCTTTGTTTGTTCTCATTGGGTTTGTTCTCATAGTCTTCACCTATTTCCACACTCACAACAGGGAAGCTGCCTTCCCCCAAAGTGAGTCATATGAGAGATGAGAGAAGACCCAAGATCAAAACCATAGTCTTTTTAAACCAAATCTCAGAAATGACATCCCAGCCCTTCTGCCACATATATATATTTTAAATAACTGAGTCAATACGTCCCGCCTACACACAAGGGTGACTACCAAACTCAGGGATCATTGGACACCATATTAGAACCTGCCTCTTCATAGTCGTACCTAGCTCTTTCATAAATGCTAGATCCAAGTTTATTCTGGATTTAAGTATAATTTTGATTAAGATTCCTTGAAAAAGACTTCTCTTACACTTTTTCTGTTTTTATACATATTGTAACTTAACTGCTTAAATGAATGATACATCATAGAGAATAACTGAATGAATATTCTTGACTATTCATAGGCACATTTGGGTCTTTGGCTTGGTGACATCTAAGCAGAACTATCTATGTGACCATAAGCACCATCTGCCTAACCTTAGTTTTCGAAGGCTGTCACTGCTCCCAGCTTCAAAGAACATACAGGACCCAGGAGCTTCCCTTAATATTCATTGGCATTCAGAGTGTTAAAAGTGATTGTGAATGCCAATGGCGTGCATTATCCATTTCACAACTGTCCTGAATATCCTCTCCAAACTCCCTTTTGGCTTACACCTTACACTTCACTCACTTTTTTACTTTCTGGTTATTATATGTATTTGTATTTTTAATCACTATGCAAGATGTAATGGCTTTATAAACCCATATGTATAAAGTATTGGCAATTAAAAGGCTATCATTTCACTTTTGTGGTTCACTGTGTCATTCACTCATTCTTATTTATTTAACAAACACTATGGAGTATACAATGGTGAATTACTATGTAGAGCTTGTGACATAAAATTTAAAAACACAGATTGCAAATAAAAACAATTGCAGTTCCTGGTATAAAGGAAAATTGGACAATGATATGCTAATATATGAAAAGTGAGTGGAATCCAGCTGGTGTGGTTCAGTGGTTGAGTGTAGATCCATGCACCAAAAAGTTGCTGGTTCAAGCCCCCATCAGGACACATGCCCTGGTTGTGGGTTCAATCCCCAGCAGGGAGCATGCAGGGGGCAGCAGATCAATGTTTCTCTCTCATTGATGTTTCTCTCTCTTCCTTCTCCCTCTCCCTCCCTCTCTCTCTAAAAACCATAAAAACATATTTTTTTAAAAAAATTGAGTGGAACCAAGAAGGAAGTATTCTGGAAAACCAGAGAAGACATTGTTCTTCAGATAGAGCCATGAGCTGAGATCAAAAGACCTAAAGATCAGAATAATAGTGGATGAGCAAGTGTAAAGGCCCAAAAGCAGGAAGCAGCATTGAGCATTAGAGGAACTAATGCCAGGGACTCGCACGTTCTGCACAAAGAGAGACCCATGAAGCAAGATGAGCACGGAGAATGAGGCTGAGAACAGACCCACAGAGCTTAAGTTGCTTAGTTCATAATGACAGCGATCACTTAAGAGTAATTACATTAATCAGAGACAGTAATTAAACATGGGTCTCATTAAACATTATTCAGATGCAATCATTAAACATAGTCAGATAGTGTAATTAAACATAAGCTGGGTGTAGTAACTGAAACAGTATTACACCAGAAGGGTCAATTTGGGTGGATAATTGGCTCAAAATTTTCAACTTTGGAATCAATTATCTGAATTAATTGGCCTCAGTAATGAAATCTTGGAAACGAACAGATCTTTGAAAAGAGATATGAGCTTTTTCTCAAAAGTATTTTACTAAAATATAAAAGAAATCAATTTGCAAATAAGAAATATGCTATCGAGATCATCACACCATTGTTACATTTCTATTTACTATTAGAATTCAGCTGAATTTATCAATATTACTTAATCTGTACAATTTCTACCCTTTAGGAAGAATTTAAGCCTGGATGGGCATGGCTCAGCGGTTGAGCATCGGCCTAGGACCCAGAAGATCAGGGTTCGATTCCCAGTCAGGGCACATGCCTGGGTTGTGGGCTCGATCCCCAGGAGGGGGTGTGCAGGAGGAGGCCGATCAATGACTCTCTCATCATTGATGTTTCTATCTCTCTCTCTCCCTCTTCCTTCTTCTCTCTGAAATCAATAAAGATATACTTTTTTAAAAAATAAAATAAAAATAAAAATAATTTAAGAAAAGCATGAGGTAGTATAACTTTGTGAGAGGTGAGAACTGAATCAAGTGCTCCTTTCAAATCTGATCTTTTTCTAAGTCTTTCAATTGGCTTGTTCTACTCCAGCCCATCATCTACTTAAATATATATTAATCATTTAAATGTAAAAAATATTTTGTAAAGACAGAATGTTCTTAAAATAAAATGCACATTTCCTGAGGGATTCCAACTATGTATCTAATTCTTCCATTTGGGTATATATAGTTGGGGTTTTTTGTTTGTTAAAAAAGGTAAAACCTTGGACATTGACAGATATGTTTGCAAGGATATGCCTGCAGTATTACTAACTTGATGCATATATAGTATTTTTAAACGACATACCAAAATCCAGAGGTTTAAGAAATGCCTATAAAAGTAAACATTTATTTAAGGGGAAAAAAAGACAAAATATCCTTTAAGACAATAATAGATATTGTATGTTGCTTTCTAGGACATAAAAACATAGTGCATTCTTCAATTTCATAAATAACTTATTTGAAAACATCCAAAGTAGGCATAGCCTATATTATTATTCCTTTTTATACACAGTATTCTTCGAATTATACTGCCATATACACATTTAGTTTATGTTCAAAAGGAACCATACTTTCTACCAAAATGCACAACTGAACCTTTCTATAATGTTTACACAAAATCTCTGGCCTCTGATTTGTTGCTGCAATCACTTTTTTTTTCCAAGTTTATCCCAACACTCTACCATTTGATTTTTTTAATTAATAGATTTATTTTTAGAGCATTTTTAAATTTAAAGAAAGGTTGAGCAGAAAGTAGAGAGTTTGCATATATTCCCTCAGTCCCCATCATCAGAAAAGCTTTCCCTATTATTAACATCTCCCATTAGTGGGGTACATTTGTTGCAATTAAAGAGTCATTATTGACACATTACTAACTAATGTCCATAGTTTACATTAGGCTTAATTTTTTATTTTGTACATTTTGACAAGTCATGTAACTTCAGCAGAATGATCACCATGTTTAATAGGCACTTCAAATTCAAAATGTCCAAATCTAAGTTTAACATCTATATCATTTCTCTACCAAAGTGTCTTAACCTTGCTTTGATTTCCCTAATGTAGGGTTTCTCACCCATGATGATATGGGTTAGATAATTCTCTGTAGTGAGGTCTGTTGTATGCATTGTAGGGCATGGAGCAACATTTTTGTCCTCTACCTATTAGATGCCAATAAAATTGCCAACCCACGCCGCCAAGTTGGGACAACCAAAACTATCTCCAGACATTGCAAATTGTTCCTGTGGAGAAATAGTCACCTCCGATTGAGATACATTGGCCTAATCCTTTCATTTCAGGTTAACAGTAGCACTAGCATTTACCCACTTTCTCAAGAAACTTTGAATGTCATTCTGGATCCCTCCCTTTCCTTTACTCCTCACATCCCTCCATTTAGAAGAAATGTCCCTTCACTCTGGCTAATTTCCAAATACAAACATTTATTTTCTCATCAATTATAGTGGTCAACTAACTTGTCTCTCTACTTCCAATCTTACTCCTTTAATCTACTTTCTTTGCCCTGCCAGTGTGATCTTTCAAAAATGCAAATTTGACTCTATTATGGCCTTACTTAAAATATTCAGTGGCTTCCCATTATATGCAGTGAAGAAGACAGGGAAATATATATGGTATTTCATATGCATATACATACATATATGTTTATATATACATACCTACATATATCCACATTATAATGTGTGTATATATATAATGTGTATATGCACACATATATATTTTTTCATTTATTCTTCATTCTAATCTTATAAGGTATCTAAAGCTTTTCTCCCTGTTTTCTAGTGAAGAAACATACAGATTAAGCAACTTTCCCATGACCCACAGCCAGTAAGTAGTGAAGTCTAGATTTGCTCCCAACACTGAATTCTTTGTTGCTAAATTGTATTTGGATCCCTTATTGTTTAGCTTCTGTATTTCATTTTGTATTATTCTATTCCTAGAATATTAACAGGTACTCAATAAATAAACAAACTGTATCATTATGCAGGAACAACAAAGACTATGTAATTTTTAAGATTATCCAAAAATTACTATTCATAAAGAAATGAGAGTTTCATTTTGCATTGGGCCACAGGTGTGGATCGGCCACAGGCAGGAGAGTCATGGATGGTTTAACAGAAGTTTTTAGATTTTAGATTCCATCTGGGTCTTTATCAAACAACTGACATGCTTTTATCACACGGAGTTTCCCTGCTGTACATATTTTCGTTTTAAATATTTTTTCCAGTACCTCACATTTATCTCTTAATAATAATGTATTTGAAGAGAATCTCATCCCCATCCAACACATAGTTCTCTTACTCCAGTAGGTCTTACGACAGTTAGGGAGGATTAGGCTATGGTTTATTCTTACTAGCAAATCGACACCTCAGTAATCATTGTTTCCAACCCCATGATTAATTACATTCTTTATTAGTATTTTTTGCTGATTTGTTACTTGCCATTTAACCTTAGGTGATACTCATGCATGATGACAATAAGGTTATTCCAGAAAATTACATGTACATCAATAGATAGCATATACATCTAAGATAACAGGACACTAAATTCAGCTGTCAATGTAAGTGTCCTAATTATTGCACACTGCCTGTTATTGTTATTTATGGAAAAAGAGTACAACAGACCACATTGTCTTTCAAACTGGTTAGTAAAAGTTGTTTGTGATAATAAAGCCTGGTGAATTTTGAAGGAGCAGGATGAAACCTGGAGGCTGGCTCTATGGAATGTGTCTCTCAGCTGACACTGCAATCTCTAAAAGGTTTTTCCGGTATACAGAGGTCATTCCAGTTAGGACTCATATTTATTTGGGGAACTAGGAAATAATATGCTGCTGTGCTCTTCAGTTAACACACTTCATATATTCTTTCACAGCTAAAGAGAGATTCCTCTGGGAGTTCAACGCCAGATAATACCCTCTCCTGACAAACTAGTAGGTATCTCAATCAGGCGATTAACGCTATATATATTTTTTTTAATTTTATGTTTAGCTGACAAACAGTATAAGGTTTTTATTAAAGTAACACATACTGGAGTGTTTATATACTGTTGTTTTAGAACTCATCTTCTGTGATAGCCTCATCAATATTTTTACTCTACTAGTGATAAAGACCAAAACCAATAAATATTTTGTACTCTACTTAGCAAAGAACACATTATAAAGTCTACCTAGCACAAAATATTTATTGGTTTATCAATATTTTAAATGTCCTAGAGCTATGTTCTTTTTACTATATAATTATTCAACTCATTTTTGTTATAAAATGGGTATATTAAATCAAAAATCCCATTCAAATATATATTAATGATGTTAAACATACAGTTTCATTAATCATGACTTATACACGGTTTCATAAATTTGCAGACTGCTTCAAATTGAAGGGTCAAGGTTATTTATAAATTTTAAAATGTGTTTATATATGCTCTCTAAGAAATGGCCTAGAAAATAAGTTACTGTATAAGTCACCTTGTTTTAAATTCTCAGAACTATTTTTTGATGAATTATTTTTATGATATTTTAAAATGAAAATAGAATGCATGCAATTTTCAAAATCACACAATCCAAAATAATCTTAATCTCTATATAAAAATTACCACTTAGTTGATCACATTCTCATTGGCACCTGATACATGGAGAAGGTCATTCATTCAGGTGTCAGTCTTTGAGAAGCATATAGTAAGTACCCAGAAGCAAACAAAAATCAAGGAGACATACTGGGTGCCATCAACTGGATTTAAGCTCCACAGTAGGAGAGAAATGTGTAAAGAAATCACTGTTTTGCAGTATTATACTACAGATACAATTATAGGGCTATAAGCACTGCTTTGAGATTGTAATTCAGGAAGCAGCTGATGTTCTCTGTGTGAATATATATAAAGGGAAAGTGTCAAAAATAGGCCAGTACCCAACTGGGTTTAAGCCTTAATATTGGGGTAAAAGCACACAATAAGCAATATAAAATAAAGAGAAAATAAATCTCAAAAATGTGAACAATCAGGCATTGTACTAAGTTCATTACATGAAATGTAATTTGCAATAATATTTTGTTTCCAAAACATTACTCCAGGGTAGAAAAAGTGGAAAATATGAACAAATGAGGGAAAACATTAAAATACTCACTAAAAAACATTAAAATGTACTTTCTATATTTATATTATATAAATATACTTTGACTAGTGATTGAGTTTCATAAGTGATATATTTTAAATATCTATAAGTAATCTACAAAATAATTTTAGTCACTGAATATTATTTCACTGTATAGATGTTCTATTATTTACTCAACTAATTTTTTTAAATATTTACAAATTTCCCATTTATTTTTAATTAGAAAGGTCAGTTCAGTGAACATCTTCATACAAGTATCTTTAAGCACATGCCTATGTTATTCGAGGTAAAATTTTTATGTCAAAGCGCACAAAGATAATTATTAGAAATAGAATGGGGAAAGGAGATGGAAAGCGGAAAGGAAGGGCAGTGTGTTCAACACTGTCCTGGAATAGGATGCTTTGACTAAAATGAACTGTACTGTGTAGAAATGCCCTTTAAGTTGACTAGCAAGCTAATTAATGGACATCACTTTCAGCAGCATTTCTCTGCATAATTGCATGGGAATAATCTTGATTTGCTTATTAATAGATACTGAAGGCAAGACCTCCTAAGTCAGAATCCCTGGTGTAGGAGCAAGGAACCCGTTATCTTTCCAGTTCCCAAGTTCTCATACCAAAGTTGGAGAACCAGTCTTAAGAAACATCTAAATCACTTTAATTCCTTGTTCAACAAACAGCCTTCTCCATAACTTCATCTTCTGAGAAGACAACTTCCTACCTGTCACCAGGCGTGTATGCCATATAAAAACACATGTCTAGAATTCCAAAATTAATATAATACATTTATTTTATAAACGAATTTCTTTTAAATCTGACACCTAACTGATTGATTCTGGGAAAACTAATAAAGTTGAGTGTTTAAACATGCAAATTAAAAAAATGAAATCTCAGACAGTGAAACACCCAAATTTAATCATCTGCTGAGACTCTTGCCTGCATCATCTGAATTACAATAATATCTTCATTGACAGGTTTTTTTAACTTGACAGTTTAATATATATATATAATGGTTTTATAAATTGAAATGTGCAAAGTACACATTTGGTTAAACTCAGGGTGTAAGTGGACATATCAGAGATACAGCTGGGAAGGGCAATGCTGATAAGCCAATGTGAATCTCAGGTTTATATCACACTGCCAGAAAAGCTTTCTGGTATGTTTTCATTCAGAATGTGAGAAGATTATATATACCATTTAATGAGAAAAAGGGGTGTGTCTAATTTGAAAAGCTTAATTACTCTGACCATTTCTGTAGAAGTTTTAAAGCCACATACATTCCTTGGGATATTTATATTTATCTGGTGGTATGCTAAAATTCACAACTGTTAGATAAAATTCTTTTATAACCTTTATATATTAAAGCAGTCAGCAAACTAATAATGCACTCTCATAAAACTCTTGGCAATGTAAATCACTACTGAGAACCCAGCTTGGCATTTGAATTACTTGAATTTATATCAATGACTTACTGAATATTTAACAATGTTAGGAATATACTCAATATTAATAATGGCTTTGAAGAAAAAGTCCTTGCTGAAAACTACTGGATAAAAGGCACCAACTTAAATGAAAGCTTTTTTTTTTAATTTCACCATGAGTTTTATAATTTCACTAAAATTAAGGAAATTTTTTTCCAATGTAGACCAAATGGTCTTCAGCCTTCTGTGTTAAAAAGCTTATGAGAATTCTGTGTCACCAGCAATCACAGCTCTTTTTCTATTTGCTTTCCCTGGGGTCTCATATGGGGTAGTCAGAGATAACTAGGAACAAGTATCCGCTTTCACTTTCAGGTTAAGTTAAAATGGTTTTCTTGGTGTCAATTAAGGGAAGGCTGAAAACCAAGTACCATCATTGTATTTGATCACCTATGGGCAATTTTAGTTCCTTTCAACGTTTTAACATCTTGTCTTGCACTGCTTTAATTTTTGTTTTGTTTTCCTACATAAAAGAACAAATGAAAATAGATGACAAAGCAACTTTAATGGAAAGATGTTCATAACATATAGTCAACGGAAAAGAGTATGGTTTGAAAGAGTATGCTTTCTGGGGGGCGGAAATACACGTTAATGTCAAAGGTTACGTACTGCATTTAACATTCTTAAAAGGACAAAACTGTAAAGATGAAAGAATAGATTGGTGGCTAGGGACAGGGACTCAGTGGGCGAACGGGTACAGTTACAAGGCATAGCCAGGAGCTCCTTTGGGGTGATGGAACAGTTCTGTATCTTAACTGCAGCAGTTATACAAACCCAAACATGTGATCAAATTGCACAGAACCACACACATGCACATGAATACATGTGAAAAGTGAACATGGTCTGTCGTCTAGTCCAGTTAACAGCATTGTTCCAATGACGATTTTCTGGTTTTGCTATTGTACTACGGCATGTGAAGTGTCGCCTTTGGAGGATGCTGGGTAGAGGGTTGAAGGGACTCTGTACTTTTTGGCAACTTCCTGTGAGTCTATAATTATTTCAAAATAAAAATTGTTAAGCTATGCATTTTATAAAACTGACTATAGTAATCAATAGAAATAAAATTGTTTCTGGTGATTTGTTACTGCCTGGAAAAATTCCACCAAATTTAGAAGATATGTTTGGATAATCTGAAGCAAAAAAGCCATGTGGAACACACTAAAAGTCACTTGAGAGGGCACTGGTGTGGGGGTGGGGCACATGAAGGAGTTCTGCAGTCGTGCTCCAAGATGCTACAACTCAGGTAAACAAAAGGTCTCTGTGGCTGCTGATCAGCATAGACTGGACCTGCTGTGGAGAAGACAATATCCTGTGGTTACAAATATAAGTCCTGGTTACGGTCACAGGGCAGTTTGCAGCATAACCCAGAGTACACATATCACTGAGGAATGATCAATTTTATGGTAGTTGTCTTTAAGCAATATCAGTAAGGGGCAGCTAGTGGTGCAGTAATAACAACATTGGCTCAGCACGTCCTATAGCCTGGACACTGTGCTGAGTAAGAGCTAGCTGTATATTCACTAGGACCAGTGTGGTAGTCACAGTTACTACCCCACGTTAAAGACATGGAACCAGTCTCAGCTGTGTAATGCGGCACGTCCAATGATAAACGGTAGTACAGGACAGAGGGATGTCACCTAAGCGACCTTACTCCAGAGATATTACACTGGATGGAAACTCACGTTTCAGGATGGTGGGAACCTGATGGATGAATGAATAGGTGCTCAATAATGTATGGAAAAATCAACCACGGTAATATATCTGAATATGTGTGTGCGTGTGGTGGTAAGACGGCTAAAAAAATATACAGGAAAAGGTTAACAGTGATTAGTTATGGATACTAGAGTTATAGAGAATTTCTTTCCGTTGTCTTGTTTCATAATAAACATATACTTATAAAATAAAATAATAAAAGTAAACTGAACCTTCAGAGGCCTTCTGAAACACTTCCTGCCTCTGGAAAAATAATCATATATATCAAGAAATGAAGCTGACTTTCTTGTTTAATATATAACAGCATGAAAATTTCATATCTTACTTTAGTTTCTGTTTGTTTTGTTTATTGACTTTAGAGAGAGGAAGGGGGAAAGAGAGAGAGGGAGAGAAACATAGATGTGAGAGAGAAATGTCGGTTGCCTCCTGCACCCACCCCTACCAGGGTTGGAACCCGCAAGCTGGGTGTGTGCCCTGACTGGTAATCGAACCCGCCACCTTTTGCTGTATGGATTGATGCTCCAACCAACTGAGCCACACCAGCCAGTTTGGGCTAAACTAAACTTACTTTAGTTTTTTATGGTACTTAATTTGCTTCCTTATTACAAAAAAACAAACAAAAAACAACAACAACAAAAAACAGAAACAAAAACAAAACTATCCTAATACAATTGCAGACATAATTATGGGAAGAAAAATCGTGCCCCTCTTGTAATAAATCTTCATGCTCAACACAGCACACGTGCTCCAGTGTCGAGGGTCACACCTGACATAAAATCAACTTGCAATAAATGTTGGGTAATTGAGTGAAAAGGCTGAAGGAAAGCATCCTGGAATCTAGATAGCACTGTGCACAGTAAGAGACTTTTCTATGCTAGTATGTAATCTTACCAAGAAGTTCAAAGGAAAGAGGAACATATTGATTAAATTAAAATTTAAGGAAAGCTTCACAGAGAAGCTTCCTTGAGCTGGACAGTTTCCAGCAGTGGGTTAGCCCCTTTCAGATTTCACGACTGACATTGTAGCCAGAGAACAGTATTACAGGTCCTAATCAGTGAACTCAAATTTGTTTAACTGTGTGACTCTGGTAATTGTTGTATAGTCCCCGATACCCTGTGTTACTGTGCCAGGTAGTTCTGTGTGTCCCCTAGCTAGATCAAGGGGTGCCCAGGTATCAGGTTAAACATTATTTCCGAGTGTTTCTGTGAAAGTGCTTCCAGAAGGTATAAGCACATGAATCAGTGAACTGAATAAAAAAATATGGGTCTCCCCAATATGAATGGGCATCATCTCATCTCTTGAGGGCCTGAAGAGAATGAAAAGGCAGAGGAAGAGAGAATTTGCTCTCTCTGCCTGATTGCTTGAGCTGGGCTATCAGTCTTCTCCTGCCCTCAGACTGGAACTTATGCCATCAGCTCACTTGGTTTTCAGGCCTTTGGACTCAGATCAGCACTATATCACCAATACTCCTGAGTCTCCAGCTTGCAGACAGTAGATCATGGGACTTTTCAGCCTCTATACTCAAGCAAACTAATTCCTTGTTATACATATCCTATATGTATACAACTGACCAATACAGTTAGGCAGGGTCCTCTAAGAAGCAGATGCCAAAATGGGATTATTTGCAAGGATCTTACTAGAGGCACACCAGTGTGAAAAAATTGGGAGGGAGCCAGGAAACACTAAAAGACGATGATGTGTGTCTGGTCAGGAGTGAAGGAGAGAAGAGAAAATTGGGGGACAGTGTCCTAGCCTGCTATCGCCTAAGAAAGATTCAGCAAGACTGTCAGGGCAGCGAGCAGCCCTAGTCAGTAGTAACAAGAGTCTATCCAGTGTCTCCTAGGAATAGGCCTGACTTAGTTTCCCTGCCACACTCACATGACTAAAAGGTAGCAGCCCACAGAGGCACGGCCTTGGCAGAAACGCAGTAATGGCTGTCAGAGCTCTATGCCTGGGTCCCCAGTCAGGTCAGCTCCCTGTAGTTGAAGGTCTGTGAGGCCAGTGCCACAGCCACCACATACACAATGCAAACCTAAAAGGTTCTATTAAATAATATATTCAAAGACAAGCTTTCGCTTTAAGTAATGACATGAAACATTAATTTTAATAAAAGAGTCAAATGTAGGATGTTATACTCTGCTATCAATGACAGAGTTAACCTACAGGGGTGTACTTTCTCCACAAAGCAACCAGCATCTTTCATGGACGACTTATATATGGAGGTATATATTATATTTATTCTTGATATGTTTGTCAAATGTATACCCTCACAAGAATGGAGTACTTAGTATCATATCAATGAATGTCATAGGTAAATTTGAGATACACACACACAAATTAGCCCATTTTCCTTAGTATGTATGCTACTTCTCTCATAAGCACTTTCTTTCATTACCTTGTTTTAACATCCTCTTAATTTTAATGGGTAATAATAATTGTATAGGTAAGTTATGAAAGTTTAAAATAAACAGCATTTTCAGATATGTAATGTGGTCACTAGTTTGAAAGGCAAATGCCCCCTAATTCCTCTCCACATTTACATCCACTTACCCACTCTCACTGACAGACACATACACATATTTTTATAAATTCTACACCTCTTTTTAGTAGGTTTTTAAATCACATTTCTATCCTTTTACAAACACCTAAAGCACATTGCCTTGGGAGTCTGCGTATTCTACACCATGAGCATGAACCGAAGGTAGATTCAATGCCATCTACACCTTTCTGTGTCTCTGATTTTCTAACTGAATGCTGAGCTAACACTATGAACTCAATACATATTTTACTAATTGAGAAAAATAAGCATAAAATCATTTATGACATGTGAGATCAAGAATTTTGAATTCTTTATCTGCTTGTGTTATTAAAAATAATTTATATGTTTGTTTTTAAAATAATGGCTTTAGATAACTATAATCTAAATATAGATAACTGTAAATATGATTATATTACTTAATTTTCTGAGAGTGGGAATTATATCAATAGTTGAAATACAGAATTTATCTCAATGTAAATGTTACATAAAACAACAAATGTAAAAGTACATTTCCTTAAATGTAAAAAAAAAAAAAATTTTCATCCAACCATAAGAAAGACTTCTTTTCCATATAGGGAATCTTTAAAGTAGCTTTAAATCAGTGTTGAAGTGTATATTTGGTGAAGATAAATAGTTGCACATTTTAAGGAAATATCATTTTTTAAGGTACTTTGCTTCAAATGACCTGAGCCATCTTTTTTCCTAATATAGGGTTTCTGGGCTATAGCTTTGAAAATCCTTTACCAGGGCCACTGGTGAGGTTAGCCATGTTTCTTTCATTTTACATATGCACAATACAACACTTGGAAACAAAAATTACCAACACTCTGATTTTATTTTTCCTTCGATGAATGAAGTTGACATATAATCTACTATTGACATGTTACCAAGTAATTTGGGCCAAATGGTCTCCTAGAGGTTTGGTGTATGTTAGTGCTATAAAGTGACATCCTCAGGACACCATCAACGTTACCAAGGCTAGCAGGGCTTTTGTTAGAATGTAAATTCATGGGCCCACACAGATTGATTGACTCTGAATCTCTGGGATATGGCTCAGAAGTCTGTATTATAACAAACTCTCTGGGTGACTTCTTTTGCAAATTTAACAAACTTGATAAAATTTGAGAAGTACTGGCCCACAGGACAACATGGGTGTCCCATACATAGAGAAAAATAAGTGTGGATGCTTGACTAGACTTCATTTTTCATATAAAAGCTTCAGCAATATATAAATGTATTCATAGGATATGGAAACCCTTAATCATGGAAGCCTCACACTATCTTATGCAAATTTCTAAAATCTTTTTTTTTTGGTCAAGAATTTTCATGAAGTAGCTATTAACAAAGGGATTGAAGGGTCCAACTGTCAGGAAGAGGGGCAGTGTCTGAATCTTCCTAATGGGCTGTACTGTTGGGTTAATTTGAATTTCAGCTAGAGTTAAGGGTCAAGCTCATGGAGTTAGGGTATTAAATACTCACCAGGAAACGCATGATCAAAGTGAAGACTAAATTACTATGCCCAAGTGTGAAACACAGAGGTCAAATTCAAAGGGCAAAATTTGGAGCAGTAAGGGTAAAATAAAGTACAGGTTTCAAAGCCAAGATAAAGATTACTCAGGTCAAAGATGAAAGTTTAGAGAAGACAGAAAAATTGGATATTGTACTAATGTCCGAGGAAAGAACTTGAGTCCCTTAAGTATCTGTTGAAAGAGCTTCCTGTAGCCTCCTGCTCAATTTGTCTTGATTCCTTTTGTCTAAGGGCAAGGTCATATAACAAGTGATAAAGTCAAAAAGAAAAAAATAGCAACCTTCTCAAATCCTTCCATTCAACCATCTTTCAACATATAAATGCACAACTTTATAAGAATAAAACCTAATATTTAATTAAACCTGAATCATTGAAATCCACCATTGCCCAGCAAATTTGTTTATTAATGTCTCTCACTTTGAATGAAAAGGCTTTATTACTATTCCCTTAATAAACAGTAGACTGAATTTTTGTCACAACACATCCCATTGTTGTTTGCCATGACATTTTCAGAGTATCTTCATATAATCACAAATATAAGTGCTATTTTAAAGTGTATGGTGTGTTGTTTTTATTGAGAATTTCACAAATACTGAAGTTTTGTTTCCTAACAAGGGCTAGAGGTTTTAAAACAAAAGACAAGTTAAAATAGCAAAAATATACAGTTCTGCTGTAGACAGCATATCAAGCACCTAATAAAATACACATTGAATAACAGGAAAAACTGCTATTGATTAGTAAAGGATGCTAGAGGTAAAAAGCTATCAAGAAAACTTGATAGAAGCAGAGACCAAAGCAAAATAGAAATGAAGAGATCAGAGGAGATTACCCAGTGCAAAACGGTATGAGGAAATGTTTTTAAAATTCACAAGGCTGGCAAAATATATTAATATATTTTATCAGAGTGCAGGTTCGAGAGCCAAGTTGCCTACATTCACATACTGACTGTGATTCACTGTTTAGGTGGCCTTGGGCAGATTCTTTCACCCCTTATCACAAAGAGCAACAATAACACACACCAAATAGGGTTGTTTTAAGGGTAAAAGGATTGAACATACATATGGGTCTTAGAAGAGTGCCTGCGTAGATCAAGGGCTCAGTTAGGATTATCTAGTTTTATAAAGAAGCACTGTGAAACAGAAATAAAATGTAGGCTACATGTATAATTATAAAGTTTCTAGTAGCCATAACAAAAAATTTAAAAATACATAGATAAAAATTAATTTTACTAATATATTTTACACAGCCCATCTTATCTCGAATTGTATCCCCCCACTACCACCACCAAATTCATGTATAACTCCTAACCCTCAGTATCTTAGAATGTGATCTTATTTGGAAACAGGACCATGGAATATATAATTAGTTAAGTTAGGATGAGGTTGTGTGAGATCCTAATCCAACACGATTGATACCCTTATAGGAAGGGGAAATTTGAACACAGACAGAGCCACAGAAAAATGGAGATGAAGGCAGACATTGGTGTGATGCGTCTACAAGCCAAGGAATGCCGAAGATTGCCAGCAAAGCACCAGAAGCTAGGGGAGAGGTATGGAACAGATTGCTCCTCAGAGCCTTCGGAAGAAGCCAACCCTGCCAACACCTTGATCTCGACTTCTAGCCTCCAGAACTGTGAGACAGTAAATTTCTATAGTTTTTAGCCATCCAGTTTGTGCTACTTTGCTATAGGAAACGAACACAGCCCAATATAACCAAAATATCATAATTTGGGTATGTTATAAAGTATTATAAATAAAATATTTTACAACCTTTTTGTCATACAAAGTCTTCAAGATCTGGTGTGTGCTACACAACAGGACATCTCAATTTATAGTTACATTTCAAGTGGTCAGTAAGCACTATGGCCTGTGACTCCCAGGCCGGATGTACACTGATGCCTTAGACTATGCCATGGGGTTAAAGTGAAATTATACCCTTTGACCACAACTTGAACTCTCATCCTGACAACAGAAATGTTAGTTGATGTTGGATTACTCTTTTCCTGATTACCAGGAGTTCTGCTCCCCCAGTCTGTCTTTACCTTTTTTTCTGTCCAGCCCATTATGCACACAGTGGGGGAGGGGGGAATCACACACCATGAGAATTGAAATGCTAAGTTATTTTCTTTTACCTGGATGCAGCTTCAATATCAAGGCCTCCAGGTATTTATGTGCCAACCCAGAGCTTGTTTTCATCTATAACCATGATTCCAACTCCCTTCCTGTCTCTGGAGAATTGGGAATTGCTCTTTTTTTGTTCCAGATTTGAGAACCTACTCAGGTATTTGCATCTTGTCCCCTCCCCCATGCCCAGGATACAAGCTTCAGCAACCACCTTTCTAGGCTTTTATCTCCAATCAGTGGTTCCCTTTCTGATGCTTCTATATGCTTAGAATAAAACAAGCCCCAGTCACACACAAGAAAGCAAAGCTCCTTCTTGTACCTGATATGACCATCTAATCCCCCTTCCCTTTTCACACTCACTCCACTGCCATCTGGGTTTCACGTCCATTTCTCATCTCCCTGGTATCGCTGGCCACCTCTGCATCACCAAGTTCCATGGATACCTTTTGTATTTATCTCTATAGACCTTTCTGCAGGAGCTGACAACACTGACCACACCATCGTTCTTGGAACTCTCCCTTCCTGGGCTTCTGTGGCATTTCTCCAGCCACTCCTTCTCAGTCTCTTATGTGTCACTTTTCTTCCCCTAGATCCCTAAGCCAGGTGTGTGTGTGTGTTTTTCATACTCAAGCCTATGGTCTCCTTATTGTATTTATGCCCCCTTTCCTCCTCCCCACAGTGACTTACAAAACTATAGCTTCAATCAACAATTCTACTAGTATATATGAAACTTTCTGGGTCATACATTCTCCAACTCAGAGGAAAATATAGGCACTCTTCTAAGAATAAAAAGTATGCATACATGTACACAAAGAGCCTTTATTCCTTGAAGTTTAGGATGGCCTAATCTCTACACTGATGACTCCCTAAATTATTCAACCAATACCACTCTTGACATCACCAGATAAAATTTCCCCCCAAATATCTCCTTCTACATATTTTCAAAACATAACTTGATCCTCTTGTTAAATTGCCTATATCTATGAATGGCATTACCAATAAACCAGTTAATCAAGCCATAAATATGTGAATGATACCTTTGCATTTATCTTTTGTTTCTATGCCTGTTGTTCCTGTGACTTGACTCTCTAGTATTTACTCTGAAATCTGTCTTTAGTATCAGCCTTAGTTCAACCCTCATCATTCTCAATTAGCTTACCCTCAATGGGATCAATGCCCCTAGCTGTCCAGCTTCAATTTTTATTTTAGATATATCTTTATTGATTTCAGAGAGGAAAGGAGATGGATAGAAAGACAGAAACATCAATGATGAGAGAGTCATTGATCGGTTGCCTCCTGCACGCCCCCTGACTGGGGATCGAGCCTGCAACCCGGGCATGTGCCCTGACTGGGAATCGAACCCCGATCGCCTGGATCCTAGGTCGATGCTCAACCGGTGAGCCACGCCCAGCCGGGCTCCAGCTTCAATTTTAAAATCCTTCAAATGTTCCCTACAGGTTACAGAATGACCCTTCAGAAAAGTACTCATGTTATCCAGATCTTGCCCTCTCATCTCTCTTACTTGTACGTAGCCATTAATAAACTAAATATGACACCATGTACTTTGATGCAGTGTCGATGCTCTATAATAAAATAAAACTTCCTATTAATTGCAAATTCTCAAAATAATCTCTATGCAAGTTTTAATATACATCTAATACTATATCAATACTTAGAAAAAATTAGCCATCTATCCAACAAAGTAGTTTAAATGAGAAAAAGCTACCTTTTTATGGGTATTGTTTGTATTTCTTAAAAGACAATGAAAAAAAAAAGTATGAGAACCAAAATATGTCAATACAAGAATATCCCGACAGAGTGAATAAAACACAGTCTTGGAATCTGTCAAACCTAGATTTAATGTCTTGCCTTTAATTTTACTTTCTATTTAATCTTTCTTACACTCAGTTTCCTTATTTGTAAATTGAGGATAATAAAGCCCATTTTTCAGGGTTGTACTTGGCTTATTAAATGAAATGGTGCTTGGAAGAACCTGGAACAACGCCTGAATACTATGTCCTCAGTAAATGGGACTATCATGAAGAGAGAGAATTTATTGCACTAGAGAACCTGTCCACTGTCCCCTTCACCCAGGATGGTGCCTGTCACTCTCACTCTGCTGTTTTATCTATTACTGGACTTCCTGGGCAGCAGTGAGAGATGAAGTGTAATTGGAGTTCAAGGATGCCAACTGAAGTGTCATGGCCACCAACGTTAATTACGATAAATATGTAGAAAAGGTAGATCTGATTACCTTGGGGGGAGCAGCTTATAACTACTAGAAATCACATACAGCATCATGCAAATTCCTTTAAGATAACAGAAAGTGAACCCAGAACTCCAATTTCTGGATGTCCAGTGATTTTATTTCTGTAGCATAAATTAATCTTCCAGTCCGAGGTATTTGACTCTAGTAAGAGTGTCAGTAAGAGTATCCTGGGCTCAGAGGGTGCAGGAGCAGGGTGGAGGGGGTCAATGGGGGAAAAAGGGGGAACATCTGTAATACTTCCAACAATAAAGATAAATTTAAGAAAAAAAGAGTATCCCAGGCTACATGCACAGAAGTTTACACTATGACATATTTGAAGCAAAACTGTTAAAGCAAATCTTGTCAATCCAAAACATTTATATCTATGTTAACTATAATAATTATTTCTTCTGACAAGTTTTATAATATTCCACACATCGTGTTGGGAAGAAATCAAGACAGGGGAGCTGAAGAAGAGATGACTCAAGCTTTTCTTAAACTTAGAATCTTGCCTACTAAAATAAAACAAGGTAAAATTTGCAGCAGTTTTTTTAAATATGTTTGCTAATGAAAAGCATATAGAAAATTATGTTTGTTTTCATCTTTGATACATGATGAACTCAAATTTAGTATTTCCTTAGATTTCCTTTTTACATTCTTTAAGCATTATCTTTTTTAAAAATTTTCAAGTAAAAAAATACCTCAAATTCAAGTCACTTCTTTTTTTTTGCTTAATCTCAGCTTACATGTACACTAATTTATCCCAAGATTTAATATGTCATTTATCAAAAAAATTAAAACCAAGGAAATAAAAACATCTAGGTATAAGATACTATCTTAGGGTTTCTCTTTCATGTTTAGGATATTACTCACTTTAAAAATTAATAATCTCTGTTTGTTTAAAAATTAGATTTCTAAACTCACTCATCAACTTACAATTCAACATTTAAATAATAACTAACAAGTTTAAAAATATCCATTGTAAATTAAATTACGAGAGTAAAAGGTGTTAGAAACATATCAATAAAGAAAAATACAAAGATTTTAAAATGAGAGAACAGAGAAGAGGCTTGATGACTTGTATATATAGGGGTGTGTGTGTGTGTGTGTGTGTGTGTGTGTGTGTATCCTGAGGTTAGATATAAAAACTAGTCCAGGAAGGTGAGGGTTACACCACTGTCAGCCTGGCCCACCAGGTGAGAGTCTCTCCCCTACCCAAGAACGCCCCCTCTGTACTTGTCCATCTCAGCTTTGCTTTTTACTGCTGTGTCTAAAAGCAAATGAGATATTGCTTCTGTGCCCCGGTACTTTCCTACATTCTCTTCTTGTCGTGAGGTATTACCTTCTCGCTCCCTGGTTGATTTAATTACAGGACTATGGTCTACTAAGGCATGAGGTGATTCCACCCTATTAGCGATCTGTAAGTCAGTCAATCATAGGTACAGAGGGGATCAGTGGAAGGAGTGAGTGATCCGCTCTCCTGGCAAAGGAGTGCTTGAAGAATGAACAGAGCTCTTATCCCAATCCAAGGGATACTCTCTCCTTCATCTCTGGAAAATAAAATCATTTTCATTTAGGGACCCAAATGAAACTGGGCTACTTCGGCCAAAATCGTTTCCCCACCAAAGTATCAAAGGTCTTCTGAATTCTGTTTTCTGTGAAGTACTTATTCTCCCCTCCTCCATTCTCTCTGCCTCTTCTCAGTGAGGTTTCTCATCAGGGTGTTTCATTCAGGATTCTAATCTGTGTCAGTGTTTCCCGGCCCTCTTCTAGTCTTTTCCCCTGTTCTTGGCCATTTCCCGTACTGTGGCAGCTTTTCCTGAACTCCATTCCCAATTGTTACTCTTTCCAGAATCATAAACTCGCCTGGCTTCTGCATCCTTCACCCTGCATGACTCTATGCCCCTTCTCCACAGTCACTCAGATAACAAAAGTCATATTTCACTGTTCCCTGGGTACTTCCTCTTCTATAAACAGTTAATGTTTTAATGTCACCCATTCACACTTAACATATAAATCTTTAGCCTCGAACATGGATTAATCCCTCACTCTTCCAGGGGAAGATATATTTGAACATGAATCTAGATAAAAATGTAAATACACTTTATGAAAAGTACAACTTTTTTTCTCCCAAATCCTATTTCAGCAAATTTTTCCATCCCCTATTTTCCTCCATTCCCAGGCTCCCAGAAATAGGTTAGATAATTTCTTATTTTGTAACTGTCCCCTTCACCTGCCCACACAGACCTTATCTTTTCCACATGATATTCAAGCTGTAATTTTCTAATTTATACTAAGGTGTCAAAAGTACTATCCACCCCATAAATTTAAATTAATGAATGAGTCATTGATAAAAGGCACATTCATTAATTAAACAAAAAATCTTTCTGACAGAATTTTAGAAGCAAAACATGCCATTGGAAATATACTTGCTACAGTAAGATCATCTTACCATAACCCACTAATCTGTTACATTCATGATTATAAAACCACTATGTGTTTATTGTAATCGCAACAAAAAGAATTATTTTATGGCAATTTGAATTTGTTTTAAAAGGTTATATATGTCTGTATATGTATATATGTATGTATATATGTGTTCATATTTGTATTTGTATATGTATATATGTATATGCACATTATACACCTATATACACATATGTATATGTATATATACATATAAAGTGTATACAGTGTATATACAGTGTAAATATACATGTAGGTATATACATGCATATATACACATACACATAATATGTATGTTTTAATCTATATTATAAGGATTATAAGTCACATACTTAATTCAACAGATGCTTGATAATTTAATATATACTAAATGACAAAATAATTTTACTATTTCTATTAAAATCAGAAAGAAGGTAAATATGCTTGTGACCAGTACTATCATTTATATTGAAATTTATGTGCTGTACAATGCAATTTAAAAAACAATAAAATGGAAGTATAGATAGATAGATATGTTATTGTAGAGTTTGAAAATATCAAACACTTAAAGAAAAACAGAATCTCTAACACTATCAAATATAAATATAAATGAATTGTATGGACCTAATAGTAACAACCAATAAGAATGTGCAGAAACTATAATGAAGAAAACTATAAAACCCCTGAGGGAGATAAAGACTCGTATAAATGTAGAGATGTCACCTTCTTCTTGAACAGGAAGGTTTTACAATGTAAAGATGTCGGATTCCTCCCTAAGTGAAATCTATAAATCCAACGCAGTCTCAAGGGGGTGGAATACATAAAATTGACACCGTAATTCTAAAGTTTATCTCCAAGTATAAATCTCTGAATACCTGGCAATAATGCATCAGTGGGGGAGAAAAATACAGGCAATTCAGTAAGTAAGGTCGGGAAACTAGCTATCATCTTAGAAAATAGAAAGCTGAAACTCCCGGCTGGAGTGGCTCAGTTGGTTGAATTGTCCTGGGCATGGAAAGGTTGCTAATTGGATTCCCTGTTAGGGGGCGTGCAGGAGGCAGAAATAGATGTTTCTCTCTCATATCTGTGTTCCTCTCTCTCTCTCTTCCTCTCTCTAAGCATGTCCTTGGGTGAGAATTTAAATAAATAAATAAATAAATAAATAAATAGTCACTCTTAAAGCTGAAACTCTACCCTACAGACTTCACTACAATACACTCAGATAATTAAAATATATAAAAGTATAATACAATTAAATAATACATATATTAATTATATATTCAGTAATATTTTAATTGCCAGAAAATTAACAGATATCATAAAGGAAAATACTAATGGTGAAAACATGTACAGCAACAGGCGGATGTTTAAATATAATAAGACACATCTGTAAAATGAACTATTTAAAATAGTGGTGCAGGGGTATTTATATTAACTTAGACAAATCTCTAGGACGATAGGTGTAAACAAGTAGAAGAATATATCTGGAGAGAGAAACACTAAAGGTGAATGCAGGCTACCTCTGAATTGTGAAACTGAATACAAATTGTATTTTCATTTTTGAATTTCTCTCTATTGCTGGAAGTTTTTAAATTTATTAGGCTTATATGCAAAAGAGAAAAGGTTTTCTTCTGGAAAATAGATACATAGAAATGTTAAAGAGAAATTAAGAGTTTGGAGCCCTAATCTGGGTTCTACCGTTAGTGGATATGCAAGACACTTCCCTGTGTCTCAATATGGTCATCTCACATTCTACTCCAAAGTCTTCCTCTACTCTAAAATTCTAACTTCAGGAAATGGCATCATATGCACACAAAGGGATAAAAAATAAACTATACACTCTGCATGAAGACACATGGTTAAATGAAGGAGAACCAGTAGTTGAGGAGTATAAATTCTTGAAGGTGCTGAGGGAAATGGAGACTCTAGAACTGGGAAAGTGGCAAGACTAAATCATTCTGCCTTTCCAGACTAATCATATGCATTTATTAACTGGCACACTCCTCTTAACAATGTAATCCACCCCTAGGCTACCCTTCAACATTAGTTAAGCACTATAGTCATCACGATGCTCACATAATTGGTAACACAGGTACAGAAAACTATATTAATTTCAAGCTCCAGTAGAAACACAGGAAACATCAGTATTTATCAAGTGAAATAAAGAAAGTGGAGAAAAAATTATTGCTCTCAAAAGTGTAAAAAGGGTGCCATAAACAACAAAGTGCACTTGATTGGAAGAGTGAACTAAATTGGGTGATTTGTTTTAAAAGCAGTTCCTGGATTTATAGAATGTTGGTAATAGTTTATTTTTGTTCTAATTCAACCACAAGTATAAACTCAGCTCATGTCAAGGTTATAGAAGAAAAGAGAAAATTATTCTGCCACAAATCATCTGTGTGACCAACTCTAGTAGCTTATCCTCTCTCGGTCTTAGTTTCTCAGCCATGAAAAAAAAATTAAATGAGTGGATTGCGATAGAAAACTTCAAAGATTACTTGACATTCAAAATCCTGATGCTAAATGTTTCTGTCTTTTTCATTTAAAACCCAAAATTCTTTTTTAAAGTATGCCTAATCAATCTTAGAGATTTTAGAAATAAATTATATTTGAATAGTAAGATATTTACTTTAAAATATTAACAAAACAATATATACCATTAGGACATGTCATGATTCTCAAAGGTGAGATTTGAGGAACCCAGTAAATGAAGTCTTCATGCCCTACCTAACTTATAAAAATAGTCACGGGGATGTAACTCATAGCTTAGGGAACATAGTCAATAATATTGTAATAACTATGTATGGTGCCAGATGTGTACTAGACTTATTGGGGTGATCATTTCATAAGATATATAAATGTCTAATCACTATGTTGTACACCTGAAACTAATATGTCAACTTTAATTGAGAAATAATTTAATAAAATAATAAAAAAATTTTTAAGGAAGGAAAAATGAGACAGTTATAGGAGTCAGGCAGATAGCAAATAAATACCTGTTTTATTACCGATAAAAGCAATACTGACATATATGGCTTGGATGTTTGGCTGAATGAACTTGCTTAACTATATCTGTCTAATTCACTGTGGGTGTATCCAGCCAGTCATGGGCTTCTCCACGGGAAGCTGCCCCAGTGAATGTCTGTCCATGAAGGCGCAGAACAGAATGTGTGCTCTCTGTAGGCTATCAGACACCAACAAGCAGGAACGAGGACAGGCCTGGGCTCAGTGTGCTCGGCTGTCTCCATAACCACTGACCGGATAAGTCACTTCCCTCCTCTGAGCTGAAGGAGTAAGGCAGACAACAAAGAGAATTTGAAATTGTTACTCTGATAGATCTCCATCCACATGGATGCATGAAGCCGAAGGAAAAGAACCCCTTTACCCTGAAAGTCTTCAGCTACTCAGTCATGAAGCATCAGGACAAGTACTTCCAAATTCATGGGGATTCTGTCCCCAAGACAATAATAATTTTCCTTTTATCTTCTTGAGACTGCTTGTGGGAAATATACATTTTGGCTCTGAGAAAAAATAAAATTTTACACACATGAACACACACACACATACGCACACACTAATTTCATACAATACCATTCAGTACTACGCAGAACACTCACCCCCTATTCTAAATCCAGTCCCTAATGATATCCAGCCATATTGTCCAATACATCGCAAAGGTTTTATAACAAAATTAAATACATAAAGACCCTAAATTTGAATATAGCCTAAATAATCAAATTTTCAGAAAAAAGAAAATGCCCCAGAAATGTAAAGTTCTAAGTCATTTTCTCTTGCTCTTTTGAGTTGATGCTGCAATCCTAAACTTGTGATAAACTGGAAATCTAAATATGAGTTAAATCCTCCAATTTCTAGTTCTCAGTCACAGGCAGAGGAGCACTTAATATCTGGTTAAACTGGATTTTCTTCAGGAGAAGCATCTCCAATATTAAATCAGTTCAACACCAAAATCACTTGTGTTCACTCTTGAAGAGTCTGGAGAGTTAAGAGACAAAAGACTACCAGGGATCTGGTTCCACACTCACAAAATTTAGAAATTGAGGCAATCTCCAGTCATTAGAGAAACTTTTTCTAGAGAAGTGACATTCCTGGAACCCAGTCCTTTTGCCAAAGTCCAGAGCAACACCTGGTGATATCTGAGGAAGGAGGAGCTGATTCTCAGCTTCACCAGAAAGCTATCCATCTACAGCAGGTGTCCAAAATATGAACGGGGACTGCCAGGCAGAGTCATTTATGTCAAGGGAACTAGAATGAAGCCAGGAGGCCATGAAGAAATTTGTCTTACACAAGTCCCACTCAGCACATTTTCCATGAACTTATGGACCTTTGAGCTGTGCCTGAACTTTATCTCCTCCTCACTGTGACAACCAGATCATCCATATTGTTTTACTTTGAAAGGAGCCAACTTGTTTTGCCAACCAGCATCCTTCATTTACTGTTGGGTTTGGCCCATCACTACTAAGGTAGCCAGAATCCTTCATTTAAATAAAGAAGATTGGATTAAGAATATAGCACTTGCCACAGGGGCCTTTCTAAGCCATGCCTTTCTTTGCTCTCCTCAGAGCACACTTTAGGTTGCTACCTAAATCTTCCTCTTGCTCAGTCTGTGACCTTTCTTTTTGCTCAAAAGACGTGCTTTATTCCCTAATACAGATTTAAAACATTTTTATTAACAAAAGGAGATTTTTTCTTTTTTCAAAACTGAAACCCAATCAAGATGACTTTTACACCAAGAGTTTAAGTCCACCCTTTGCATTTACCATAACTAGAGGGGGAAATTGATCTATGCTTCCTATCTTCTCTCAGAGAATGGCATTCTTATTTTCCTACAAAGTTTAGAAATAGCCCAGCCAGTGTGCCTCAGTGGTTGAACGTCAACCCATGGACCAAGAAGTCACTGATTCAATTCCTGGTCAGGATATATGCCCGCGTTTCGAGCTCAATCCCCAGTAGAGGGCATGCAGGAGGCAGCAGATAAATGTTTCTCTCTCTGTCCCTTCTCCCTCTCCCTTTCTAAAATTCAAGTGGTGGCTAATTCAGTCACCAGGTTTTTCATTTCTGCTCCATATTTCTAAGTGGAAGTTCCACCATAGGCCATGGTGGCTGTAATCACTACCTTTTCCTAGGAAGCTGCTAAGATGTAAGAAACCTGCCTCTTGAACCTATCCCCAATCATTTATCAACTGGAGAATCTTCAGGTCCCAGGGCAGAAGATACAGATGGTCTTTCTAAAGTCTGTTACCCTGAGGCTTTATGAGGACAAAGCCCTCCCCCACGATCCTCGGATGATCCTTACTTTAACAGCTTTCCATTGTTCCAGGAGTTAAGTAGTTTTGTTGTTGTGTTTTAGGGGGTTTTTTGCCCCATGTTTCCCTGCAGTCTGGACTATACCTCTAACATGCCCTTTCTCTCTGCTGTTTTCCACCCCTTTCAAGACAACTCAGCTAAAGTTTAAATAATTTACTTTGCTTTGAGGTTGGCCCCTTTCCTACTATAATTCAGGTAGAGCAGCATTGCTTGCTGTGTTCAAGAGCCTTCTTTCCACTACATTTTCCTTTGTTTTCTGGCCTGAATATCTTATTTGTGTTTGAACCAAGCTTGGACTCAAACTATCATCATCTTGCCTGGATGCCCTCTAATAACCCTGTCTTTCTTGCTCTTGCCCCTGCTCTTAGAATCCCAGTTCCACAAATTTCTTTGGTGTGTCCCAAAAAGACAGTCAGTTCCTATATGATGACTTACAGTAAGTGTGTCACCTTGCACACCAATCATCTAACAATTCTCTGATCACTTTACATGGATACTGTCTTCCCCTGTCAAACGTGTTCAGATTTTGTGTACTTACTTGACATAACCAACACAATCTCAGGGATCCTACTGTTTACCTTTCAAGCTTCAGCTTGTTTTTTCCACATTGTAGATTTTTAATTTTCCATTTTTATTCTTATACTTTTAGTGGTTAAGTCTTTAAAACCTCAACTCCAAAGTCAAGTTGAAAAATTAAGAACAGAAACCTACTGTTACAAAGTCTAGAGTGGGAGAGAATGGCACATAGCTTTGCAATAATCTAAATTATGCTTCAAAGGACAGATGCAGCTTTTTCCCCTCCAGCATGATTGAGGTATAATTGACAAAAAAAACTGTACATATTTAAGGTGTACAACTTGGTTTTTGATATAGGTATACATTGTGAAATAATCACCACAATGTCCATCACCTCTCATAGTTAACATTTTGTTGTGTGTGTTGTGAAAACACTCAAAATCTACTATCTTAGCAAATTTCAAGTATAAATACAGTGCTGTTAACTATAGTCACATTGCTGTACATTAGATCTCCAGAACTGATTTATCTGGCATAACCAACTTTGTACCCCTTGAACATCTCCCCATTTCTCTCTTCTTCCAGCTCCTGGCAACCACCATTGTTTTTCAAATTTCAGTTTTATATATTTTTCTCTTGTTATACCCTTTGTTTTATTTAAAAAATTTCTTTTTCAATTGTAGTTTACATTCAATGTTATTTTGTATTAGTTTCAGGTACACAGCATATTGGTTAGACAATCATATACTTTACAAAGTGTTTCTCCAGATATTTCCAGTATCCAACTGGCACTATACCTAGTTATTATGAGGATGCAGAGAAAAAAGAACCCTTGTGCACACTTGGTGGGAATGCAGACAGGTATAGGCATTATAGAAAACAGTATGGGGTTTCCTCAAAAAATTAAAAATGGAACTGCCTTTTGACCCAGCCATTCCACTTCTGGGTATATATCTAAAGAAACCAGAAACACTAATTCAAAAGAATATATGTACCCCTATGTTCACTGCAGCATTATTTACAATAGTCAAGCTATGGAAGCAACTCAAGTGCCCATCAACAGACAAGTGGATACAAACTTTGGTTTTAAAAGGGTACTTCTCAATAGTTTCCAGGACCCTTTTAGATGCTGTTCCAACTGGTTCATTGGAATTTTACCTCTCCTGTACTTTATAATGTCTAGCTCATGTTTCTGATCTAGTAAGATCTAACAGATTCTCATTTTCTAATACCAACGGTATGAGCATTTAAGATATTGTTTTACCTTCTGTGCCTTTCTTCACCATCACCGTCTCAGTTCCCTTTCATCACCATCTCAATTCCCTTTCATTTCTCTCCAGTTGGTTCTCCAAGTTGTCAGCAGTTGTCCTTAATGAAATCTCTCTTCCTCCCTTTCTTTTCATTCTTTTACTATTACTTCCCTGATAATAAAACTGAAGAGTATTTTCCAAGGCCTCTGTTCCTTCATTGAACACCTGAACAATTCTGATATCTGAAAATAGGCACAGGAGTTTTAATTACCTGTTCACTCATTTTGTCCTAATTCCAGTAAAAGAACTGAAGCCTCATTTTTAGCACTGCCTACCCACAAACAGTTTACACTAAGCACCTCACAGAGCTCTACCACAGATGTAGCTCTGGACTACCTTTAGATTTTTTTTTTCTGAAGCACTATTTGTATTGAGGACTAAAACCTTATTTTTGGAGTTTTAACATCCATCAGCTTCTTGACAGCAACACTGGCCTCTAACTGTGCCTGTGTATTTCAGTTCACACCAGCATCCCATATTCTCTGGCCTCCTAAATGGCTAGAGTTCTTTAAAGACATATCCTGTTTACCTACCGCTTTAAAAACAGTCACGTATATTTGGGCTAAGATCGTAAAGTATAGCATCAAGGTCTACATGTAGTAGTCCATGCTTATTAAGCCTAATGTATGAAGCTACCTGACCAGGCTCCACCAGTTAAAAACTAACCACACAAATTTTAAAAACTATATATTATAACTCCAAAACACAAGTGGCACTTACTTGCTGATACCAAAAGCCTTACGTCATTCATCATATACACATTAGTAACTGTTATCCTTAAATTCCACTCTCCGTAACTTTCTCACATTTTCTGGCCCAATGAATTCCAGTTATTCCAATAAAATCTGCTATTCCCTGCTCAGGTTCAGAACTAACTGAGATAGAAGGAGAAATCAGGTAGACAGGCATTGAAAAAAATAAAAAATAAAACCTTTTGAAAATGAATATTGGATCTACAGTTAAGCCAAAGGATTAAGCGAACAAAGCTGGAAAATGTTAGGGAAGATCACTTATCCCCCATTCCTTGTTAAGGGACATTCATTAAAGTAACTTCATGATCCCTTTTTTCCCTCCTCTCAATTCTCCCCCAGAGGAGGAATGTGGATTTTCTGATTGGAAAATTTCTGGGTAGGTATTTGTAATGGGTAGTTCATTTTTTTTCCCTTTACCTCTTTTTTTAAATTTTTATTTAATTTATTGGGGTAACTTTGTTTAATAAAATTATATAGATTTCAAGTCTACAATTCTATGATACATTATCTGTATATTTTATTGCATGTTCACAGTCCCAAGTCAAGTCTCCTTCTGTCACCATTTATCCCCCTTTCCCCTCTTCTACCACCCCCAACCCCCTTTCCCTCTGGGAATCACTGTACTGTTGTCTGTCTATGAATTTTTAGGGTTTTTTGGTTTGTTTTGCTTAATTCCTTCACCTTTTTCACCCAGACCCCCAACCCACCTTCCCTCTGACAGCTGTCAGTCTGTTCTCTGTATCTATGGGCTTGTTCCTATTTTGTTCATTAGAGTCCACATGTAAGTGAGATCATATGGTACTTGTCTTTCCCTGACTGGCTCATTTCACTTAGCATAATGCTCTCCAGGCCCATCCATGCTGTCCCAAACCAGCCTGCCCACAGAAAACACCGTCTTCACTTCTGTAATTTATAGAGACAGGCCCTCTTGTGGGGAGGTATGATATTGTTCAGAGCAGCCATTGACTGTCTCCAGTTAAATGTGTTTCGTCTCTCTAAGGGCAAAGTGGTAGCAAGCCCACTTGATTATATATTTGGAAAAAGAAAATAATCATAATACCATGATCCTTTTTTATAAAACCAGTCATTGCTTCTTAGGAAATCAGTTATTATTTCAAAGCTATCTATCTATCATCTATCTATCTATCTATCTATCTATCTATCTATCTATCTATCATCTATCTATCTATCTATCTATCTATCTATCTATCTATCATCTATCTATCTATCATCTATCTATAGGGAGGGGTTCCTTTGCATTAAACTTATTGAGGTGACACTGGTTAACAAAAGTGTACAGGTTTCAGGTGCACAATTCTACAACACATCATCTGTATACTGTATTATATGTTCACCACCCCAAGTCTAGTCTGCATCCATCACCATTTATCCCCCCTTTGCTCTCTTCCACCTCCCCCCCCCACCCTCCCACACCCCGGCAATCACCCCACTGTTGTCCATGCCCGGGAGTTTCTTTTTTTCTCTCTCTCTATCCCCCACCCCACCCAGCCGCCTACCCCCAGACAGCTGTCGGCTTGCTCTGTTTTGCTTGTTAGCTCGTTTTGTCCATTAGATTCTGTATATGGGTGACATCATATGGTGCTTGTCTTTCTCCACCTGGCTCATTTCACCTGGCGTAATGCTCTCCAGGTCCACACACGCTGCGCAATGGGTAAGATTTCCTTCTTTCTTACTCCAGTAGTAGTCCCTTGTGAAAATGGCCCACAGCTTTTTTTATCCACTCATCTACTGATGGGCACTTGGGCTGTTTTCAGATATTAGCTATTGTAAATAACACTGCAACAAACATAGGGGTGTACATATTCTTTCGAATTCTTGTTTCGGGTTTCTTCAGATAAATTCCCAGAAGTGGAATCACTGGGTCATAAGGCAGCTCCATTTTTAATTTTTTGAGGTATCTCCATACTGCTTTCCACAGTGGCTGCCCCAGCCTGCATTCCCACCCGCAGTGTACAAGGGCTCCCTTTTCTCCACACCCTCGATAACATTGTTGTTTGTTGATTTATTGATGGCAGCCATTCTGCCAGGTGTGAGGTCTCATGGTGGTTTTAATTCGCATTTCTCTGATGATTAGTGATGTTGAGCATATTCTCATACGTCTACTGGCCATCTGTATGTCCTCTTTGGAGAAGTATCTGTTCAGGTCCTTTGCCCATTTTTTAATTGGATTGTTTGATTTTTTTGGTATTGAGTTTCATAAGTTCTTCATAAATTTTGGATATTATTTCAAATACACACACATATATATATACACATATCACATATGCATATACACATATACACATATACACATATACACATATACAGGGTGTCCTAAAATATGTATACACATTTTGAATAATTATTAATGCCAATGAGTTAAATCTTAAAAAAAGGAAATATCAATTGAGCTATCAGCTGTAAGGTGTGCATACATTTTCTTAGGTAGCTCTGTCTCAAAATTGCTTCTGCACCTGGGCAGGATGGGAACAGAAAGCCAAGGTAACGTTATTCATTGAACATCTCAGCCCTGATTCTATTCTCCAATCACTTACAAGCAAGCCAATATCTACTATTAAAGATCTAGGCATTATATGTAATCTTATCTGAAAAATAATTCTTCTGAGGTTGCTTTTGATTATTATTATAAAATCTTAATAGAAGCTAGTCTTCCAAAGAGGCAAAGCAGGTAGATTTTCTACGTTATTTGAAAGAAACCAAGAAGGCCCTAAAAAAATGAACACAGTTCCTAATTTGGAAGTGTGTTTTTTGTTATTTTTATTTTTAATATAAATATAACTACAAGGAGTCATTATTTGATTCCTCCAGCTTGAATGAGTATATTAGATCAGTGTCTCCCCTAGAGAGAAAATCTAGTAGACAAGAGAAAATTCTGTGCCTGGGATATAGGTGGCTATTGGAAAAGATCACAGAAAGGTAAAAAATAAGGTGCAGAAAATATATATCCCAACCTTTACAGTGTGGCTCACCAGATAGTCCTAATTTGTCTGTTTCACTGCACAAGATTTTTTTAATACATATTATAGCTTTTAAAGTCATTTTTACATTTATGTGTCATTTTCCACGTTAAGTGACAAAAAGAATGATTCCAAAATATTCAGCAACTATAGTACAAGAAGGTCCAGCTTCTCACTGACATCTTTTAACTCTGCTGAAATGTCCTTTTGTATGTTTAAATGGCTTTTAAGTCCTAGTTCTCTTTGAAAAATTAACTTTAGATCATTTCTTACTACACCTTTTAGATTTCAAACTTATTCAGCTTTTATGACAAGGAAGGCACTCTGACGGGATAGAAGGAATGCTAAGTTCAGAATCATGAGGTCTAGGTTTCTGTCCTCTGGAAGCAAGCCTCCTCTGTAACAGAGGGTGTCAGCAATATGATTCTTATAGTATTGTACCTGTGACCTGCTTCAGTGCCAAACATAAATGATTTCTTTACACCTAGGCCACAACGTTGATGCTTCCTGAGCTTCTACCATGTGGCAGAAGCCAAGGCATGCATTTACATATCTATTATCTCTAATTGCCCCAATAGCTCTTCAAAAGATATGTCACTATCCCCATTTTAGATATTAGAAAGAGCACTTTAGCACATGCTCAAACCTTCTTGCATCCCCATGTACATTGCAACCTTGCTACTCATTCCATCCCAGGTGAGCCATCTGCTTATTAGAAATGTAGAACCTTGGGTCCCACCTCAGACCTATGGAATCAGAATCAACACTTAAACAAGATTCCAATGGGACTAATTTGCACATAAAGCTTGACAGCCACCAGGTAGACAATGCTACTCTCTGGAATGAAAAGAGATGGATTTAGCCACATCTATGCTACTTATCGATAAAGCACTGGGATGGAGAAATTTAGCCCCTAAAAGTTTCCAAAAAACTAATTAGTAGTAAAGCTGAAATCTAGCTTTGTCTGATTTCAAAGCCAATGCTGTTTCCCCCATACCATGTTACTTTCCAATTGGAATTATATATCCACTTTTACTTAAACCAATAGATAGGTAGGTGGGTAGATGATGATAGATAGATGATAGATAGATGATAGATGATAGATAGATGATGATAGATAGATAGATGATAGATAGATAGATAGATAGATAGATAGATAGATAGATAGATAGATAGATAATGATGATAGATGATAGATAGATAGATAGATAGATAGATAGATGATAGATAGATAGATGATAGATGATAGATAGATAATAGATAGATGATGATAGATAGATAGATAGATAGATAGATAGATAGATAGATAGATAGATATAGATAGATGATAGATTACATAGATGATAGATGATAGGTAGATAGATGATAGATAGATAGATAGATAGATAGATAGATAGATAGATAGATAGATGATAGATAGATAGATAGATAGATAGATAGATAGATAGATGATAGATAGATAGATGATAGATAGATAGATGATAGATAGATAGATAGATAGATAGATAGATAGATAGATAGATAGATAGATGATAGATAGATAGATACATAGATAGATAGATAGATAGATAGATAATGATGATAGATAGATAGATGATAGATGATAGATAGATAATAGATAGATAGATAGATATAGATAGATGATAGATTACATAGATGATAGATGATAGGTAGATAGATGATAGATAGATAGATAGATAGATAGATAGATAGATAGATAGATAGATAGATAGATGATAGATAGATGATAGACATATAGATATAGATAGATGATAGATGATAGATAGATAGATGATAGATAGATAGATGATAGATGATAGATAGGTAGATAGATAGATGATAGATGATAGATAGATAGATAGATAGATAGATGATAGATAGATAGATAGATAGATAGATAGATAGATAGATAGATAGATAGATAGATAGATAGATGATAGATAGATGATATAGATAGATAGATAGATAGATAGATAGATAGATAGATAGATAGATAGATAGATAGATAGATAGATGATAGATAGACATATAGATATAGATAGATGATAGATGATAGATAGATAGATGATAGATAGATGATAGATGGTAGATAGATAGATAGATAGATAGATAGATAGATAGATAGATAGATAGATAGATAGATAGATAGATGATAGATAGATGATGATAGATAGATGATAGATAGATAGATAGATAGATAGATGATAGATAGATAGATAGATAGATAGATAGATAGATAGATAGATAGATAGATAAACAGATAGAAAGATAGAAATAATAGGTATAGACATAGCTACATATATGTATAACCAAATTGCAAAAAAATAGGTAAATTGTGACACTAAATAGTCTACACTGCCTTTCATTTGAGACTAATTAAAACTGCAGTTAATGCCATTCTTTGTTTATGCTTATTAATAAAGCAGTGGTAGTAATAATTATTATACACTATTATGCTGATATAATAGAATAAAATAAATCCACAATGAGGATCAAGCAATTAGCAGACTAAAAACATTTTAATAATTTATGTTATAATCAGATCATGTGATGGGAAAGTTCAGATGCTGAAAAATAGCATTGTAGGAGCTGTGAGGCAATGAGACAACATAGAAACCAGCAAAATAAATAGTGAACTTCTTTCATCAAAAGCAAATTACCCTGCCCTGGCTGGTGTTGCTCAGTTGGTTGGGGCATCATCCCATACACCAAAAGGTCTTGGGTTCAATTCCAAGTCAGGCATATACCCAAGTTTCAGGTTTGGTCCCTGGTTGGGGTTCATAGGGGAGACAACCAATCAATATTTCTCTCTCTCTCTCTCTCTCTCTCTCTCTCTCTCTCTCCCTTCCTCTCTCTCTCAAATCAATAAACACATATCCTTAGGTGAGGGTTAAAAGAATTAAATTATTTGATTTAGATTTATTAAAATTCTATAAATTGAAATTAATAAGTGTTCAAATATAATGCTAGAGTATTGAGCACAAGTAGTTTCCTTTATAACAGAAATAGAATTTCAGTAGAACCAGTAAACATCTAGTTGTAATAATTACTTAGGGTTACATAACATATTGATGTTGAAGAAAACTGTTAGGAGGAACATAATATTTTATTACACCGTTACATCATCTCTTCCAGAAGGCTAGATGGCATCTATTGCTGCATGTAAATTATGTCCTTAGTCACTTTATGAAATCATACCTTGCAGAATTTAAATGATTTCAAGTAGGCTAACTTTATTTTGTACTTTAAGTACCTGTTTCAAGATTCAACCAAACTGTAGGTATCCCAAATATGATACTTCTTTCACACCAAGGACAAGAATAAAATAATGTTTTTTATTATTATTCAAATATTATCTCTAGAGATTCAAATTTTGTACCACTGATATATCTGGAGAATGGCAAGTAAAATATAAAGTCTCACAGAGAAGATTAAAGAAAATTCTTCCAAAAAGAAAAAAGAAAGGTACTCAATCACACTGTTTAAAAGCATTATTTTATAATGTAATTTCAGGCAGAGCTGACCACTAGACCAACTGGACAGAGCAGAAGGCAGGACTCCGAAGGCACAGAGGGGCCCCTGGAGAAGACCAGCCTGGGGCAGGGGTGTGTTTGAGCAGTGACTATACTACCACATCCTCCAGGTAGACAGACCAGAAATCTTGCTGTGTGAACTGAGATTCAGAGAAATTCAATAACATGTCCTAGACCCCATGGTCAGTAAATGCCTGAGCCAGGCCCAAATCATGTTTTCTACTAATACACAGTTCCTCTATTTTAGAAATGTGCTGCTGACTTTATATGTCAAACTGATATATGATGTTGATTTGTGTTCACTGTAACAAATGCCACTCCATACTTGCAACCTTGAAATACGTAATTTGAAAGGATTCCTTTTCACAAAGGCACCTAAGATTCTAGGTGGAAAAGGAACACAGTCATAATACCATGATCTTTCCTTATAAAACCAGTTATTGCTTCTCAGAAAACCAGTTATTATTTCGAAGCAAAATGCATTCAGTTTTATATTAGCAGGGCTCTTAAGCAGCCAATGGAGCCATTACCACTTGAAAAACGAAAGTGAAACAGAGAGACCTGCTTAAAGTCAGGTAAGACAGTAGCTTCATGAAAAGTAAAACGGACGTTTAAAGGGAAGAAAAACTAGCATTGATTAAGTTCACACACTACAGAAGGCACTTTTTGGTGGGCTGAACAATGTGTTGCTATTTTCAATGACAACTTCATAGAACAGATGCATTTTAAAAGGATATACAAAGGGTCCTGATAAGGGTCTCCAACTCATTCTCCCTAAACAATGTGACTAAAAGTGTAGTTTTGATTAATTTTTAAATACTTTGGAAGTCTTTCTCACATCTGTTCTCCCCAGTTTGTTAAAATAAGGTACTTGTTCGATTCAAGGAATTTACTGTTCAGTGTTTATAGGTTTTAAACTGTACCTACAGTCTGTCGTTTTATTTCTTTCTACTCTAACCATCAACTTTTCAACCCCTCAGCCCAAACCACCTCTCCCCACCACTCTGTAACCTAAGTAGTAACAGCCTAGGATTTATATCCTTCCATACTATCTTCATGTTAAAAAAAGAAAGAAAATGTTATACAAATCTATATATTTTTCCTTGATTTTATCTACTCTATCTTTTTTTGGTATAAAAATTTTGTTTTATAGCAAGATGTGTCTTTTTAAAAGTATTCTCTGAATTTCCTTTCTTGATGTATCAGGTCTTTCCAACTCCAAGAATATGCAAATATAGTGGCCGAATTTTTTTTTTTGGGGGGGGGGGTTCATTGATTATTTTTTATGTTGCAAAAAATTATCTTCCCTTATGTTGCTAATCTCTTCAGTCTATGTGGACTTGTCACCTTTCTTATTCCTAAGCATATATAATGTATAATGTTCTTTTTCCTTTTTCTCTTTACTTCAACAGGGTTTTATTGATTTTTTGAATAATCAAAGAAAAATAGTTTTACTTTATTCTTCCTATTTTACATTTATTACAGGACTTAAGGTTAGTATTTCCCTTTATCTATTTTATTTTTTGTTGTTGTTTTTCCAGTAATTGGCATAGAGCTCCTTTTGGACCAATGGCTGAAGTTGTCTCTTAAGTACAGCTTTTGCTGAGGCTATCTGGTTTTATAAAGTATCCTCCTTTACAATGTTTTCAAAATAGTTTACAATCTATAATTTTGGTTTGCTCCATAATTAATTTAGTAGTGTGGTTCTTAATTTCCAATAGTTGAGCAGGTTGGGGTGTCCATATTTGAAACTAGTTTTATTTTAATCCAATACAAAATGTAACATAGAAGTCATAAAATTTCTACCTTTTTCTAGTTTTCTAGACATTTTTTCTAGTTTTTGTTCTAGTTATTTTTCCTCATTTTCTTCATGGCCAAGTATATGGTTAACTATGAATGTTTCATAGATATGTAAAACAAGATTTCTATTTGAAAGTGTAAATTACTATACATAGCTTTTAAATGATGTTTATTGACATCATTCAAATACTCTATGTCCTTGATTATTTTGTCTACTACGTCTGACTCCAAAAGAGGCACATTAATATCTCTCACTACAATTGCATTTTCATCAAGTTCTCTTTGCAGTTTTAATAGTTCTTTCTACATGTATTTAGGAGCTGTGCTGTTTGGTACATTCAGATATGTGACACTATATATTCTTTGAAACACAGGCATGCCATTAGTACATAATTTTTATATATCGGTAAGTGCTCTTGGCCATTTAGTCTGATGATAACATCACTATTCTTGTTTCTCATGGAGCATACAATAGGGGTAGATTTTGACCATCTCTACCTTTTCATAGGAAACTAAAATCAGCCTATTCACGTTTAATTTGTGTTAATCCTCTCCTTAGGAGAGAAGGGGAGAGGAAGACAGGGGGAGGGGGAGGGGGAGGGAGAGAGAGATGCAAGAGAGACAAATCACTGGTTGCCTCCTGCATACACCCCAACCGGGGGCAAGGAGTGAACTGCAACCCAGGTAACTGCCCTTGACTGGGAATAGAACCTGAGACCCTTCGCTCGCAGGCCAACAATCTAACCATTGAGCCACATGGGCCAAGACAGCTTGTTCACATTTAGTATAGCAATTGATATAATGGCCTACTTAATTGCTTTAATTTAATTTAATTTTTTTTGCCCTCTAATACGTCCTATTCCACCTTCACCCACCCCCCTCCCCACCCTCCAATCACCACGCTGTTGTCCATATCCTTGAGTTCTCTTTTTCTTTCCTTTTTGTATAATGTCTCCTAAATCTTAACATTCAGGAATTTTACCAGGACTTAGTGAGGTCCATGTCTTTTTTCCTCAATCAATGAACACATTTTCTGTACTCATATAAATGCAACTAGCACTACCTTTTCAACTAGAGCAGGAGTAGGGAAATGTCTGGCCTGTGGTAAATCATTTGGTCTGGCCCTGCCAAGGCAACCACAGGTGGGACTCAAAATTTAATAAATCTAGGAGCTTTTTTCACAGTTAATTTTTAAGTTGATAATTTTTGTATGACCCGCAAATTATGTAATAAATATCGAAATGGCCCTTGGCAGAAAAACAGTTCCCCACCCCTCAACTGAAAGGAAAATAAGTGGTGGTGTTTGGCTTAGCAGGGAGTGCTTCAGGATGGGAGGAGAGGAAAGGAGAGCATCCTTCAGAGAGGCAGAAGCTGTGAGCTTTGGAGAGCAGGAGAGGCTGAGAGGTAGAAGGGAGAGAGTTACTGGAAGGCCCTCCTGAGAGCTAGGTCAACACATGAACATGTGTAGACTCTGAGAAAGAAGATACCTACTGAGAAGGGCTCCTGGGGGTTTAACTGGACTTAAGTTTAAAAAACAGAGCCTAGCAGCCATTGCCACAAAGATGCCTCTAATACAAACCGCACTTCAGGGAGAAGCCTGCACTGAACTACCTGCCTCCAGTTTCTGCCATCTGAGTCAGCCCTTACAAAGCAGTTCCTGGGATCCTATTTCAACTAAGAAGACTGAGCTTTTCCCCATCCAGAGCTGGGCAGCTATATCCCCATCAGCTTCTTCAGCGACCAATCAGGGAGGCTCCATTCTGACCAATCAGGACAGTGCCTTTTGGACCAATCAACCTGCAAGGATCTGGAGTCTTCATTTGCATGAGGATGAACCAATCAGGGACCAGGGGTGAGGACTTCTTTCTATATAAGTCAACTCCCCTCTGGCTCTGAGGTCACACTTTCGCTCTCTACCTAAAACTGAAGAGTGCATTACCCTATCTCTGGAAGGAAAGTGGAGCAGAGCAAAGCTGTCTAGCTGGAGATGGGCCTGGTCCCAGGGCGGCTTCACCTCAGGGCCTCCTAACTACCATGGTATTTTCACAGCCATGTTGTATCACAATTTCACAACTGAGCTGTTGAAACTGAATAAAGTTTCTTTCATCATCGAACCACAACTTGAGGACTCCTGTTGGTATTGAATTGACATCAGTGACCTTCGGTTGACGCATTAGTGGAATTCAAGAGGACAGCAGGGGAAGCCTAACTCCCATGATATTAGGAATGTGGGTGTTGAAGGTAGGTTTGGGGTGGTGGTAATTATATGTATATTAAATGTATTGCCTACCATATGAAAAGTTTTTAAATGCCTTTACATACTTTAAATTAGCAATGCTATTTCTATACTTATAGAAGTACCAAACAATTATATATGCAGCTGCTCATTCCAGACAAAATATTAAATAATAAACAACTGATAAATTGTGGCACATCAGTATGGTAAGACACTACTCCCCAATTAAAACAAATGTTAGAACACTTAATTAAATGGTAAAATACCAGGCGTGAGAAGATCCACAGGTTCAAAAAGGTCCTGCTTTCTTCTCTGTTCACTCCATTCTCAAGCAGATTCTCTTCTGCTTGATGGCAAGGTGGCAGTCAGCCACCACAGGCTTTCATTCTATGCTATCAGACACAATTATGGAAAGAGAACTTCTCTAGTCCAACAATTTTTTAAAAGAAATACCAGAATTTCTCTCACTGGTTCTAATGTGTCTCCCTGTAGCTGAATCAAAGGAAAATAAGGGTTCATCACATGCTCACACCTAGATTGAGGTTAATCTCATCTGAATCAAACAGACAAAAATGAACATGATGTTATCAAATGAAAGGGACATGGAATTGCTGGATCGTGTAGTAATTCTATTTTTAATTTTTCTTTCTTTTTTGTCTTCACCAGGGAATACTTTTTCTATTGCTTTTCAGAGTGGAGGGTGGGGGGAGGAAGAGAGGGAGAGAGAAAGAAACATTGATGTGAGAGAGACACTTCGATTGGTTACCTCCTGCTCTAGCATCGACCAGGTCTAGGGCTTGAGCCTGCAACAGAGGTACACGCCCTTGGCGCGAATTGAACCCAGGACCCTTTGGTCCATGGGCTAACTCTCTAACCACTGAGCAAAACTGACTAGGGCTTATTTTTAATTTTTTGAGAAATCTCCATGACACTTCTCATAGCAGCTTTATCATTTACATTTCTACCAATAGTGTACAAGAGTTCAGTTTCTCCATATCCTCACAAACATTTGTTGTCTTGCTTTTTTGCTAACAGCCATTCAAATTTGAAATGAGAATCTCAAAGAGATATCAGCACTCCTGTGTTCACTGCAGCACTATTCACAGTAGTCAAGATGTAGAAACAGCCTAAATGTCCACCAATGAATGAATGGATAAAGAAATTGTAGTATATACTTACAATGGAATATTATTCAGCCTTGAAAAAGAAGGAAAGCCTACCATCCGTGGCAACACAAATGAAACATGAGGGCATTATGCTGGATGAAAGAAGCCAATCAGAGAAGGGCAAATACTTCCTGAGTCCACTTATATAAGCTATCAAAAGTAGTCAAACTCATGGAAACAGAGAGTAGAGTAATGGTTGCCAGGAATGGGAAGATGAGCATATGGGAGGGGGCTAATCAACATCATAATGTTTCAGTAATGTAATATGAATAAGTTCTAAAGATCTTCTGTACAACATTGTGTCTATAGTTAACAATTTTGTATTGTATACCTAAAAATGTGTTAAGAGGGTAGATCTTAAGTGTTCTTACCACCATAAAATTCAAATTCAAAACACTGATATAGTCAAAAGTCAATAAATAAATTAAAATGGAATTATACACACACACGTGTGTGTGTGTGTATCACATAGGTGTAGGGCAGGCCAACACATCTGATGTCTATTTCCAATATATCAGTTAATTCTATTTTTTTAAAGAGAGCAGAAAAAATTATATGCCGCCTAGAAAACTACCCATTAGACAAACTATGCTTTATGTTAGTTTGTATTAAATGAAGCCCATTCTTCCTACTACAATAAGCTAGTTAGACATAATGGAATTAGGTAGAGAGATCTGATTGCTCTCTCACACAGTATAACAGAAGACCTCTTATAGCTGTTGTAGAAACGCTGGACATGGACCACACTGACTTTGAACATTTCTGTTGTGTTAAAACTTTTAGTCCCTGACCTGATATTGGCCTGGAGAAGATTCCCCAGAAATGTCTAAATACAAAATTTCATTATTACCTATTTTTAAGCATGTATTGTCCACCCTTTGGCAACTAAACAGACCAACTTTGGGATCCAATATAGCAAAAGCCTCAAAGCAAACTAAAGTTTTGCAAAGCAATAGCCATGCCCAATGTGACATAATATGCTCACTAGCAGAAAGGCCTGGAAGACAAGGGAAAGTCTACAGGGCCTAGCAGCCAGCATAGTCAGAGACTTCAGAACAGTAGTGACTATACTTTTGGAGGACAGAGGGATTGTGAGTAATTAAGACCATCCTATTGTATAAGACATGTTAATAGGGATAAATGAATCCGACAGCTCAGCAGAGAGCATAATGCAAGGGTCTCCACATGATGGTAGTAAGTAAAAACTGTAGTCCTTCCTCACAGGTGCTCAGGGGGAAATTATTTGAGGTTGTTTGTCATTTTATCAAAACTCTCATCCATTAATAGACACGGCATCTATACTATCACTTTCAATTATAAACACAATAAAAGCCTGGAGGTGCATGTTCATCTCATAATTAGATTATTCTGTTTAGGTTAATGCCTAATGTAGCTTATCACACTTACAACTGGAAACCCCCTGAAACAGTATTATTGTACTTACTTTATTTGTCTACTTTTGATTAAAAATGGGAATAAATTACATGGTGATTTCAGAAATGAAAGAAGAAAACTGATGGTAGTTAAAGCATGGCCTGGGCCTGAAGGTAGAAGTGAAGGCATAGGAAAGATGGAAGGAGTGAAAATCAAGCAGTTATTAAGCACCTGATGACTTAGGCACTGAACAAGCCAATTTATACCTATTACCTCGGTAAGTCTTTCCAATAACCCCTTTCAAGACATTGCTTTATCTCACCCATGAGAAAATTGAGGCCAAGAGAAATACCGCACTGAAGAGTTGGTAGTAGATTTAATCGACATGCATAAATGAATGCAATTTGAACAAAAAAAATAAATTCCACGAACAAAAAGCCCCAATTATACACATGCGCTGGCACATGCACACGTACACAACTATACACACTTATATTAATGTGCATGTATAAGTATATGCCACTAGGCATAAAGTAGATTGGGAAGGAAAGTGTACAGTGATCACGTTAGCCTCCTCTCTCAGTTGGAAAATAAGTCCCAAGCACATAAACCTACAAGGGTGAAGCAGCATCATTTCACTCATTCTTACAAAGAGCAGCACAACTTTCTCTCTATTGTGCAATTTTTTGTGTGTATGTGACATTTGCAGGTCTTAACTTTTTCTACAGCTAAATTATGGCATGCCTCCCGCAGGTCTGGATCATTTGTTAAGAAATAAAGCGATACTTGACTAAGAGCCGTGAAACCAATTAAAAAAATCTATCCCAGCAATAGAAAGTAAATAAAAAACCTCTTACTGGTGTCAGACCAAGACAAATTCTAATACAATAGGGAGAAAGTATAAAGGAGCATACTCTAATTTTAGAAGCTGAAGTCAACAGCAGCTATGATGAACCTTCGCATTAAGATACAGTTTTCAAAAGAATTAAGAATCCTTAATTCCTTGGGCATGTTTTCAAAAGAATTAAGAATCCTTCACTTAAAAATGTAGTTGACACAGTAAAAGTAATTAACCTTTAGCAAATTAAATTTTTTAAATATTTAACAGTTGATAGTGTTATTTCAAAATAATACCGCTCATATTTAATTTCCCCTTGTATTAAGTTATCTGTAATATTCTACAGGACTTTTTAAGATTTTAAGTCGAGTTTTTTTCTGAAGTTAATTTTCTCCTCTTTCTAATAATATTGTCTTAAAAAACAATAGCTAAAACTCTACTAGGGGAAAAATACTTAATTTCTCTCTTATTTTGTATTACCACAATGATAATGATACTAATGAGTCAATTTTTATTTATTCATTGTATTACATAGAAGATAATTTTTATATACTTGATAAGAATTATGAGGACTATTTCATTTAATTCAACAGTCCTGCAAGTTATGTACTAGTATTATTCCCATGTTACAAATGAGGAAACTAGGGCTGAGAAAGTTTCGATAAATTGCCTAGTGTCACACAGCTCGCACAGGCTGAGCTGAGCTTGGATCCCAAGCAACAGTGACTTCAGAACCAACAATGAAACACAATAATATTGTGAGCAGATGAAAAGTATGTTATTAAAATACATAGGCAAGGTCTTGCAGCTGGTCTGCAGGCCTGATAGCTTCCTCTCAGAAACATCTAGGTAACTAACACTCATTCTAATTCTGCAGTCCTCTGAGAAAAGTATCTGAACCAGGCTGTGTTCAGATGGGTAGGCTGAGAGAGACGAATGGTGGTCATGCCTGAGTAAACATTGAATATTGCATAATACCGAGATGGATGACAGGGCCCTGGCTCAGATGGGGTGGTCCCAGAATATAGTCAGGCTATGCTTTAAACAAAAATGCCATATGAATAAAACCCTGGACATGGAAAGGGACAACTGACCTTCCAGAAGATCTGTTGTGACCTTCACTCACTCAGACATTAATGTCCAAGACTATCCATGGCCCAGTAGCTTGCATTTCCATCTCTCCTGCTGAATTGGTGAATATCTCTGCTTTATAAGCTGGTTGCAATGACTACTTCTAAATCCTTTCAATATGTGAACTGGTTTTAATTCAGCCAGTTAACGTCTACATCTAAAGTCTACATTAATCTGAACCTCTAGAACAGAATCAGTTTCTTATTTCCATAATCAGTTTTCCCTTCTATTTTCCCCTTACTTTCAGTAGTTGGCTTTAATATTTATTTCACATCGCAATTAGAAACTCTCATACCAGCATAGTCTCTAGCATATCTGTTTCAGTTCTTATCTTATTTAAAATTTCATTGGCATGTGACACTGGGATCCACTCACTCATGTTCAAAGCATCATCTTACACTGGCTTTTGATATTACACCTACGTGGCCTTTTTTAGAAAATATCTAATATATTCTCCCCCTCAATCTCCTTTATCAGCTACTCCTCCTGCTTTGTATCATAATGTTGGTAGTCTTCAGGGTCCTGTCCTCTCTGTTTTCTCAACACTTCTCTGGATGATGTCACCTTAACTACCTTAGTTGTAATTACCATAAATATGCTGATCATTCCCACTCAAATTTTTCCAACCCCATATATATCATACATCCCAAATTCTTATATCTGAATCCTATTGGGTCTTTCAATATCATGGCTCAGAGGTGCTGCAGGCTCAATATGTCCAAGCTGATTTTTCATCTTCCCTATCACCTCTCCCCCCTCCTCTTGTAGTTCTTTCTGTGAAGTTCTGCAACAATATATTTCCAAAAATCTTCCATTTTCCAGAGGTTTTAGGATTTTAGAATGTTGTATAAAATACCATATTACATAGTTTACTAACTTATCTCCCATTTCTAAGTACCAGGCAAATTATCGATATCAGGATTATAAGTAGGGTGAATTTGGGACTTCTGTAATCCACACAGCCTAACATCAGGTACAATTATCATTCTCATTTTATACAAACTGAGGTTGATAGAGAGTAAATAATATGTCCAGAGTACCCCAGGTAGTGTGTGGTGGGGCTGGCATTTAAACCCAGGAATGTCTGACTCCAGAGCCTCGCTGGTGCTACTGCACTTGTCATCTGTATTGCGACCTGCTGTTTCCTTTTCCACATCACCCAACAGGCCCCGGGTTCCAGGCTCCATGGGGGGGGGGGGTCTATGTACCCATTATATTTGTCACACCCATTACTAATATTAACAAAAATCACCAGTAAACATTCACTCAAAATGCTTTTGAAAACTGTGAAGAAGAGAAAATGGGATGATATATGATCAGCTTAGCATGTAAGAATATTATAAATATTTCATTATAGAGGCTACATGTGTCTCCCCCTTTTTAGCCTTCCAGGAGAGGTGGTTATGTTTTCAACTTTCTAATAGCCTGGGTTTTGCTTGTTTGTTTTAATCCATGGATATTACCACATACTAACATCCCAGATTCCCTTTCATAGTGAACATTTATTTTCACCTTTGTACTTTTCATACAGCTAAATAGAGCTGTCGACATTTCCTTCTTCATATTTGCTCTGTAGAATTGGTGCCAATTGTGGCATTGCCTTTTCTCCTGATGCTAAATGTTGGTGATGTTGAAACGTGAGGAGAGGCTTAACTGATGCAGGGCTTAGTGAATGCTAAGAGACATGACTGTCCTACTACACTTAAAATGTGACATGGCCTAGCCTCTCTGATGGTACATTTTACTATGTGTAGTAATGCCTGAAAAGTACTTTGAAAAGAAGCTGGTGCATAGTGAGGATTACATAAGCATATTCTATCATTCTTATTATCATAGTCACCTAGGGAAGTTCTTATGAGAGGAGATGGGGTTGTCCCAGCCAAACAAGATGGATTGGTCTCTTGCTTAGTATTCTCCGCCTTTGCATGACATAGCAAGTCCCCAGAGTTGGAAAAAAATGGACCTAAGAGGGAAAGCCAGAGGCAACATGAATAAGGAGTGAGGCTACTGTTATCAATGCAACAGGCAGCACCGGAGCAGGCCTGACTGGCTGTGGCCAGAGCCCAGAGGCCGTCCGTGAGAAGACGCCGTGGGAGTGGGTTCCCACTGCAGGCAGCGCACGGAAGCCGGCAGCTCGCAGGCAGCAGCTCAGTGGCCCAGCAGAGCCCAGGCGTCTGTCTCATGGCGCAGGAAGAACACAGGAAGCCTGGCCAAGACGACAGGTGTCAGCGTGGGCAAGGAATATGAATCGGGACTGTGGTCGCATGAACAGCAGGAGCCCAGGTGACAGTCAGGGTCATCAAGGTTCTCGAAGAATTAGGGGAACTGATAAGGAACCAAACTTCGATTTACACACATTAGAATAATACAGATACTCATGAACTGAAATGAAACTCTATAACCCAGAAGCTTAGTGCTAAAGAATGAAGAAAAATCTTGACTATAGTTTAAGATCAAAAGAGCCCATAATAGGCTGACTTCCTGATGAACTGCTAACCAAGGGTTCTTTCAGTTTTCTCTAACTGGAGATCAGACTGGATCCAGAATTGGAAGTTAGGCTGAGTGTGGAGGTGAGAAACTGAACCCAGCTAAGGCATCTAATAGGACCTTGGAGACAGAGAAAAGCAGGCTACACTTTTATCTTTATCATTTTAAACCATGACCTTGGGCAAGGAACATTTGTCATGTAAGCTTAATAGTCTTGACCGCTCAGAGAGCTGCTATAAGAATTCATACAACAAAGATGTTTCATAATTGCTTTGCAAAGACTTTTTATATTCTTGTACTAGTGTTCATTTGTTGACTCTTCTAATCTACATATCTCTAAAAATCTTTAGGCTATCATTTAAAAACCCAATGGCATATGCCCTCATTAAGGAAGCAATTTAGTTAACTAATGTCACTATATTACTGAACATTCTAACTAATCTGACAAATTTTTCATAACCGCTCAGTGGGATCCAGACTCCCTGGTAATTTCTAACAGACATGCTGATAGAGAGAAAAAAACAAATCTTAGCAACACTGTCACTTGGAAAATCTCATTTTCTGGAAACTTGAATGAAGATCCCCATTCCTTTACAAAATCTGCCTTTCAACTTGATTTAAAAGTCTTAGGTGATATAGCATTTAAACTATCCCCTTAGCTCCAAATGTAAAACTCTTCATTGACCAGAACACTTTTAATATAACAACCCCTCCCTATTTCTTGGATCATTGGACAGAAAAGGTAGAAATATAACTAAAGTACCATTATTCTTTTAATTTAGAAATTTAGCTTTAGTTATATTTATTCATACTTATAGCAGCTTTGGGATGATACTAGTAATGATAGATTTTATTTTTATTTCACAAATGAATAAATTAAATGAAAAAAGAATTCACTGAAATAGACTCAATAGTCAAGCTATACCTAGAGCAAGATGATCTGGGAAACAAAAGCAAACAGAAGATGAAAATTTCAGACTCAAAACCACACCCGACAATGAGCTGATGGGGTGTTAACTGTTGACATGACTATAAAAGCGCTGTCACTTTTACAGGTAATGCCCGTTCCTTAATGGCCCATCTCTTTGCTTGCTATGACTTAGAATGAAAGTTATAAGAATAAATAAACCTTTATTTAAGGGCTCTGATTAAAATGAATTAGGAAAGTGTACAGAAATAAAGTACTTTCAGAGGCAAAAAAGAAATGGAAGCAAAACAAAAACCTCTATGCTTTTTGTTTTCCAGAATGACCGAAAGTTGATAAAATTTATATTTGTGGAATAGTAAACTGAATTTTGGATTCAGTAATTAGATGTGTAAAGATATTATCATCAATTCATAATCTGTCTTACTATTGTTATGACACAATTAAAATGTATCCACTGTCATTAGGTGCTGAATAAAAAATAAAAACCTTGATAATTATGCCAAATGGTACCTTTGAAATCAATATTTGCTCACTTGATAATAATCACTATCAACTGGCATCATACATCATACATGAAAAGTATTCAATATACACTTGCTGACTAAGTGAATGAATGATTTCCACATAATGAATGTGTACAAATAGGAAACCTTAAAGAATTTTTAAAAACAAGCAAATCTCTTGTAATAAAATTATTAAAAATTCTTGTTGAAATCAGAATAAGGAGAAAGGATTCAGTATCTAGTCTGTTCTCAATATAAGGAAAATGGAAAAACAGAGATTGTTTTATGTCAGACTGTATATTAGAAGTTCTAGAAAACACACTGAGCTCATTTCAAGCTCATGGTTTCTGCAATACAATGAGTTCTGCATGAGGAATGTGCAGAAGCTCCAAATTCAATGTGAAGGTGAGCAAGGATGACCGCAGAAGACATGGAGCAGTAAAGACGTTTGTTCAGTTCAGCTATTGTTTTTAATTAATATGTAATAGAGACTGAGATACTTGTTTATAATGTTGTATACCAGGAGCTCCTTATATTTCCTAGACAACATAACAATAATAATAACATTGTGTGAGCATATTATGTCTTTGCCTAATTACCATCCCTTCATTTACAAAACCTCACTTCTCCAATTTCAAGACCTCACCTTCTCACCACAAGAATGGGCATCTGACCAGTCCACAGAATACCATTCCTTCAGCAACAGAAATTGTCCCAAATGTCAACAAGTCCTTCACAGTGAATTAAGATATGATTGATATATCTTATAACAGTCATTAAATAAAAAAGTTATTTTTCCACCAAGTGGTTTAACTGGGAGAGTACAGGAATGTGACTGCCATCTTCTCTAACATTTGAAGAGACATTCATCCTGTGTCATAATGTGAAACAAATGTGGAAGGGGAGAGGAATGAGGGGAGAAAATAGGGAGGAAGGGAGAAAGCATGGGGTAGAGGCAGAGGGAGGAAATGAGGATGACAATAAATGAACACATCCTGAAGAAATCAAATCTCAGTTCTACTTCCTGAGCCTCAGCTACCTGCTCCTCTGCCTCTGATTCCAATGAGCTAAACCAAAGTAATTCCCTCAGGTCTACGGCGATGCAGTCCCTTCTGTCCGTAAGCTAATTTGAGTTGAATTATTGCAACTACAACTGAAAAATAAAATAAAATAATAAAATAAATCCACAGCTTGCTGCATTTATCAATCTCTGGGTTACCACATCACCCCATTTTTTGCTCTTGTAGCCATCAATATCTATGAAACCAATTTTCTATGCAAATTTGCTCTTTCTGAAATAGCATAGTTTCTGTCCTTTGGGCTGGACTCAACTGATACAGTATCTGAAACTGGAACTTGAGAAAGAAGACTTAGAAACAAACATTTTAGAATCACCAGCAAACAGCGGTAACTGAAGCTACTGAGAGGATGGCATTCCTTTGGGAGAGCGTGGAGAAAAGGGTCCAAGTGGAGATCACTTTAAAATAGCAAAATGAACGTGTGCTGGTTGATGGAGTGCAGGCTTTCTTTAATTTTGACTTCAAGTTGACTTTTGCCTAAGGAATGTCCAGAACAATTGGCAGAAATCTTGCATGAAAGATCACATGGACGTGGCCACCCTCTGTGCTAGGACCTGAAGCGGACAGTCCAGTGGAGAAGAGGAGCGGCTGAGAGGGAGCAAGAGGAGACTGAGGTCATAAGGTTGACCTCATACCACCTCCCACACCTCCCTGGGTCTGACTGCTCACCTATAAAAAGGGTTAACTAATAACACAATCATAAGCTGTTTTGAATAATGCATGTGACATGATGTATGAAAAGTGCCAGACTCATGATAAATGATCAGCACTAAGCAGCTGCTACTGCTGCTGCTGCTGATGTAACATGAAGAATATCATCAGACTATCCAATCTATTCTAATGTTCTTCCTAATGTATACATAATATATATATATGTTACATTAGTTTCTAATTAAGAACAAACTTTACAAAGTGATATTATGAGAGCTTAGGATAAATAAAACCCAAAATCCTGAGGACAAACTAAGTTTGTTGCTAGCTGAACTGCTTTGATCTCAGCCTCTCACTGTGTTTCTGGCTATTTCAGTTCTATCCTGTTTGCTGTCTGCTTCAGTTTATTCCAAGGTGCTGTGGGAAAGATGCTAATTGATTGTGTTAACATCCTCTATTACTCCTGGCTCTCAGAGCTTCAGCCACTGCAGCCTCGTATGATGCAGTATTTTGGATCTCATCAGATACAGAATTACATGGCCCACTAATTTCAAAGACCTGGCTCCATTAACTGGTGTTGCAGTGATGGAATCTCTTCAACAAAATATTCACCTCACTTAATATGCCTGAGAGATTTATCTTATTTCCTTGATGAGAGCACACTTGTGAGAAGGGATTACTAGTCAAATCTAAATTTTATATCCGGATGGCACACACCTGCAAAGTGGTCACAGTGAATTAAATGTTTTATTAATAGTCAGATTAAATCATTCTAAACAAATATTTTCTTGGACAGAAATCCTATATAAACAAATATAACTGCCTGCTTCCATATCTATGATCAAAGTGAAAAGCAAATACACAGGATTGATGTTCAATCATTAACACCAAATGCCACTGAAACCAGCTCAGCCCATCCCAATTTGGAACCTTCTAAATCTTATAAAGCAAAACTAAATATTGGTTTTCATTCACCCAAATCTGTTCGATTATAACATTTTTCTTGGCTCACCACTCCAATCCCCTTGAACAGCCCCAGGTAATATATGCATTTAGAATAGAAGCTGCTTTATGTGTGTGCAGCACACAAAGCACCCACAATGGACAAATAACATGCAAGTGTGCACCATAGTTCTATATGTGTTGACCTATGTGTAATATGTGCAAGAAGCTAAGCACCACATAATAGCCTAAAGGCACATCATATTTTTGTAAAGATTTAAAATACTCTATAGTATTTTGTCCTAGGAAAATGAGATCAGTTCCTTTTTTTCCCTAGTTCTATAATGGCAGAAACCAGTTCTTCTTTTGTTCCCTAGTGTATACCAGTCTTAGCACTTGTGAGAACATAATGGATGCTACATACGTGATGGTTTAGTAATCAGTGTATTTCCTAGAAGTCATCTCACCTTACCCCCTTATTACCATCAACTCTGCACAAGTTGAAAAAGACTGTTTTATAATCACTTATAATTTCCTCAAAAGTCATTTAAGAAGCCGCCCAGCTGAGCGTGGCTCAGCGGTTGAGCATCGACCTAGGATCCAGGCGATCGGGGTTCAATTCCCGGTCAGGGCACATGCCTGAGTTGCGGGCTGCAGCCGATCAATGACTCTCTCATCATTGATGTTTCTATCTCTCTCTCTCCCTCTCCTTTCTTCTCTCGGAAATCAATAAAGATATATATTTTTAAAAAATCATTTAAGAAGCCATATGAAATAATTCAAATTAATATTAACAATATGAAAATTTCCCATTGAGCATCATTGTAATAAATAAATGATTTGGGTATAATGCTTGTTGAACTAAAAATGGCTTTCATCAAAGGAATCTCTGAGAATCATTAAGTTCAGAAAAAAATTCTAAAGCAATTAGTAAATACTATTTCCAACTCCACTCTCTTGCCCCTCTCTACTTGCACCTGGCCAGTGTTTCTCAGTGGTTAGAGCATTAGCCCGCTCACTGAAGGGTCAAAGGTTCGATTCCCCAGCCTCCCTCAGGGAGCAAGTGGGAGGCAACCAACTGATGTCTCTTTCTCTCACACACATCAATGTCTCCCTCTCTCTCCTCCCTGCTTCCCTTCTTCTCTCTCTAAAAATCAATAGCAAATATACTCGGGTGAGGGTTAACAACAACAAAAATGTAATGAAGAAAAAAGTTTACTTGCAATCAGTATGATTAACATTTCTGGTGCCAATATCTCTTTAAATCTGAAAATGATACAAAAAATAAAAGATGCTTTGCCAAAAGATGCCTATATTAAATTAATATTAGTCTAGTAATCTGGTTGCTCTTTTCTTATATAATAATAAATGCAGAATACATCTTTATACATGTACATTCACTCATCTTTCATAATACCTGGATAACTGTTTTTGCTTCACTAAGGAGACACATACATATAAATTAAAATGATCTTAGACTCAATCTCAAATTTCCCTAGAAAAAGTATGCCCTTCAAAGCTTCACATCAAAATCTAAAATTATATATGTAACCAGCCTGTATTTAGTAATTAAATCACATTAACATTTGCACAGAAATTTCAGTAAGCTCTGTAATAACATCTGCATCATTCTGGCCTTAACAACATTCAAAGACACGCCCTCAGTCATACCACTACAGGTCCCACTGGGAGTCTTGTGAATATTCCTGATGGGCCATGCACCATTTCTGCCGTCAGCTGTGGACTGCATCTTGATGGACCATATCCACTAATACCATGAGCCAAAGATGTGCACGTCTGAGCCACTAGTCATTCAGCATGGATGCTGTTACTCCTCTCTCTTGAGGAAGCCCCATAGCCAAGCTGATTGAATCGGAGGCATTGCAACATTTATAGAGAGAGCTTTTTAACATTTCACACATAGCCTTTCATCCCTGCCTTGTGGTCTGTATGAGAACTGGTTCAGATAAGAGTGCTCTTACTCTTCCCTGAAGTAGGCCTACCCTCTGGTTCCCAGGGTATGTGGCCAAGTCAAGCTCTTCTGTCACATTTTATTTCCCCTCGCAATGAATTCTCAAAAGTCTTCTTTTGTACTGCCCAGCCACTACTGCAGTCATGCTCCAATATTTCTACACCTATGTTGTCACAGTTATTTTTCAGAGAGAATCATTATTTCCCATGTCATTGATAGATACAAACAATTATGGGTTGAGGGGGCTGAGGCAACACACTAACTCCATGTTGCAGGCATACCTCAGTTCCCTGCAACAGCTATGATAACCTATTCATTAATACCCTTTTGACTATTATCATTCAAATAGAAATAAATAAAATTATTTTTAATTACTACAAATAGTAATTTCTTGAACTATACTTTATAAATAATGACCCTAAATCAAAAATTAAAAATTTTCCAATTGCATACAAAATAGCTAATTTCATACTAACCCATCTGAAAAAAAAAAACGGAGCAATGTGTTTAGAAACTGGAAAGCAATATCATCAATCACACCAGATTGTCAGTCTCTTTGTGACCTGCATACTAATCATGATACAAATGCTACAAACACTAAAAAGCTATGACTTTTTAGATCATGGCTTTTGAATTTGATATTAATGTTGCTGCACTATTTCTGGTACAGTGGCTAATGACAAAAATAGAGAAGCTATTATGTTATAAATAAATATCTGGGCGTACAAATGAATCCTCACTAAAATATTTATTTGAAGTTAATTAAATTCCACCATTGCATCCATCATTACAAATTATTTCTTGCATTCTAATCATTGGTTAATTGCTTATTATTTCACAAAGATGGATAAATGCAAGTCAAATCACTAAGAAGATTGCTACATTTCATTTCAGTATGGGTTATAATTTATTTTATATGAAACAACTGCTGTCATAAAATAGCTAACTAAATACACCACACTCTTGCTAACAGACTCCAATATATCTGGGCCAGGAGCCTACAGAGCCTAGAATAGTGCTGGCCACAAAAATACTCCTTGAATAGATAAAGAACATACCCAGCTCTCCACAAATATTGTGAATGCATATATATCATCCTCCCACAAATAAGTTTTGAAGAAAAAGGTAAAGAAGGCAATAGAGTCAAGTTGTACACTGTTTCTCCCTCTTAACTAATATACACCATGTTGCCTGGACAGTGAAGAGGGTTTGCTTGAGAAGCTCTGATATGTTTCCTATTCACCCTAACACATTAATGACCTTAGGTTTCCATCATTCTCTAGTCTTTTATCCCCAACCTCATGTATATTAATATATTTTAAACACCCCCTCCTATACTTTGTGAGAAAAAATAGGTACAGAATTGAGCAAGTTTGTCATTAGGTAATATTTTCTTCATACAATCAGTGGACCAAAGATGCCCCATAGCACCAAGCACACAGGTGGCTACAAATCTCTATAAGTAATGGTTGGTTGGTTGGTTGGTTGGTTGGTTGGTTGGTTGGTTGGTTGGTTGGTTTAAAATAGTTACTATCAAACTCTCCACTGATTTTTGGTTCAAAGAACTTTAATAAATCTCGGACTGAAAATCCCATTAATAACAGAATCTTCTTGAATATCTTCATTTCTATTTGTTATTTCCACAGGACGTAAAACAATGTCTGGAACATTCTAGACACAGCTTAATTTAACATATATTCATAAATTTCATTACTTTATAAAAATGAATCCTATAACTAAATTTAATGTTTTACTTACGTGTTTTTCCCTTAAAATTATTGTATTAAGTGTACACATTATTTTTGTTTAATAGTTTCGGTGATAAACTGGATGCTTATGTTACTCAATTATGTAAATAAATATTTTTAATGATAATATTTACTTAAGGCTACTCTGTGTCCAAATGCTCAAAAGTGATTATGCTAATCAATTATCAAGCTTGGTTTATGATAAGATGGAAATGCACTGAAACTCTATTTATAAGGATAGGTACTTGAGCATACTGAACATGCAAATGTTAAGAGCAATTATATTTTTAGTAACTATATAAAAGTGCTTCAGGTGCATCAAGATGAGAGGAAGGCTGGTATTTAGCAGAATGAGAAAAAGATTCAATTACTGAATTACATCCCTGCAAGGAAAATTATACATATGGAATATTCCATAGGAGAATTTTAAATTATTAGGTACTTTTAAAAGATGGGTAAAACATGATATTAAGAATGACTTACACTTATGAAACATTTTTTAATTATTAAAAACATCAACTAGTACATTAAATTTAGGAAAATATCTTTAATATGAAATGATCGCCATTGTTTAAAACAATGACTAAAAAAAATCAAGGTGGAAACAGACCAAGAGATACAAGGACCTTGGGCACCCTGGAGTGCCAGTCTGATTGGCAAAGATGGAACAACAAGGTCAGACATAGATGGACCACAACCAGAATCTTTTTTCATTTTCAGATATTCTAATCAGATACTCCTTTCCCACATTCCATGTGAGCAGGTCTTAGTAAAATAAATTTGTCAGTTCTACATCTCTTAAAGGTTTTTTTCTCAGTTTTACTAGATAACTCTCATGCCATACAATACTAAAAAATGCACCATTACCAATACTTCACAAGCTAGTTTTTACCTGTTTCTAGTTATTACCAGAATTTTGAAAACACTAGAATAGCAACAGCTTCAGCAAAATCTTTACTATCCCTCATAAATTAGGATCCGAACTTTCTAAAATCTTTAAGTAAAAGCTTTGCCAAGATAAACACAAAGCCTTTTCTTTAAAGAAATGTAAACTGATAAAAGTTTCAAATAATACAGATTACTGGTTACTGAAATTACTCCGTTTCTTCCCCATGGTCTCCACTTTCTGCCATCTTTTCAAAAACTTTTTTTCTTCCATCCTGGGTGAAATAGTAGATTAAACACAAATGGAACTCCCTCCCTGTCTGCTCCAAAACCACAAAATTAATAGAAAACTTTTCATGTTTGAAAGACCCAAGAAAAGAAAATCTCCATAAAGCAGAAATGAATAAGGGACTCACAGGAGTAAACAGAAGCTGAAATCAATAGCACACAGGGAAGGTAGGACTGTGGGCATTAGGGGTAAAGCCATTAGTCAGAAATATGCCCCATTTTGGACCCCAGGGCAGGAACTAGAAATGAGGTTTCTGCCATGAACAAGGGCAGGAATAGTGCCCACTCCTCACCCATCTATAAAAAATAAATTGTTCACTGTGGCCAGGATGTAGGCACTAGCTTTGTGAGTCTGGATTGAAATAGGCTTATATTTCACTGAGGGGAGAATCTAGTAACTACACAAACAACACTGAGCAAAATCCATGAGTCAAGTCAGATACAAACTGAGTTTGTGCACCTGGGCGATGCTGGATTATTGACAGGCTCAAAATGAACTCACTAGAAGGGCATGTAAGGGAAAATCTTCCTCAGAATATGAGCTTGAAACAAGATTTGCAAAATATAAGTAAGTTCAATGCTGGAAAGACAGCCTATACCGCAAATGGGAGAATTAATTCTGAGAAATTAGTCGTACTAAATTAAATACAACTAGAAAACTAAAAATAATAATAAATTTTTTTTAAATTTCTGCTTCTAGCCAAGATTGAGCAACAGGAACTGGATTTCCCATCTGACAAGAAGTGAACAATAAAAAATAGAAAAAATATATAAACCAGTGATTTTCAAGATGCTGGATGCCAGGCAATGAAGTATAGTGATGCTTGACATCAGGAGGGGTGGCGGGGTTAAGTTTTGTAACTGCTCCAGTTCACTGCTTTGAGAATTTCTAGGACTTGCACTGGGAAGGGAGAATTTATGCATGGTCAGGAAGATTTATTGAGTTAAGGAGACACTGCTGAGGGTGTGGAGAATTCAAAGTAACTAGAATTTGAGAGAGAGAGTAATAAAAAGAAGAAAGCTGCAGAGAGAGAACTCCAGAGGTCTGCAGAGGGTCTCCCTGGAGTATTCATCAGGACACTGATTAGTCCATGCATGTAAGGTGACCAGCCAAGGCAAGGGAAAGAGCCACCTAAAGAACTAGAGGGAATATATAACACTCACACCAGATGTGTTTGTCCCTACCAGCCCTGCTGGAAAATCTCATAATTCATGGGGTGCTGGGTAGAGTGCACACTGGGTCTTGCCTCACAGTAGACAATAATTAACCCTAGGCTAAACATCACTCTTGTTCCATCTACAAATCTAAAAAGGAAGCCTCAGAAAGATCAGACTTAGCTTTATCCCAGAAAAAAATCTCAAAAATATTTATAAAAATATAAAAATACTCAGTACCCAAGAAGGTAAAGTTCACAATGTCTGAAATTCAGTTAAAAATTATCAGTCACACAAAGAAGCAGGAAAACATAAGCCATAATTAGAAAACTCAATAAACTAAAAATGCAGAACTGACAAATATAATTAATAGGAAATACATTAAAACTGATAATAGATTTAAGCTTAAGATATGTTTAATCACATAAAATGTAAATAATCTACCCTGGCCGGGTGGCTCAGTTGGCTGGAGCATTGTGCTATACACCAAGAAGACTGCGGGTTCAATCCCTGGTCAGGGCACATACCTAGGTTGCAAGTTTAATCCTAGGTCTGGGCGAGTAGGGGAGGCAACCGATTGATGTTTCTCTCTCTCTCTCTCCCTCTTACTCCCTCTCTATAATCAATTTTTAAAAACAGCCTCAATGAGGATTTTTTAAAAATATAAATAATGCAAACATATTAATTTAAAGATAGAGATTATCAGATTAAATAAAAATTATCTGCTGCCTACAAGAAACCACTTTAAATATAGACAATAAGAATGAAGAAAGATATATCACACTAACACTAATTTAAAAACAGTCTCTAGAAATATCAAAAAGTAGATTTCAGAGGAATAAATATTATCAAGTATAAAGAAGATCATTCCATAACGACAAAGAGGGAAATTCATCAGGAGGATAGGACAACCAGTAATGTGTATGCACTCAACAACAGAACTCAAGCACCTGAAGCAAGAAATGAGAACTGCAAGGAGAAGAGAAAAATCTACCCTTGACGTCAACAGTTTCAATACCGGGCTCTCACTAACTGACAAAAAAGTAGCCAGCCAGCCAGGCCAAAACAGCACCATTGGATCTGGTAGCGTGGAGGTCACTAAAGCGGCTGTGGGGAAAAGGTAGGGATGGCAGCCTCCCTGAAATGGGTTAAGAGAATGGGAGCAAAATGGAAACCAATTCTAGGGCTCCTTCAAAAATTTTTGCTCTAAAGGGGAGCTAAGAAATGAGTTGTACAAAGGGTACTGTGACATCAAAGGTTTTGTTTGCTCTTTTGAAATATAAAGCAAACTAGAACAAATGTGTACACTTAAAGGGAAGCCCGAGTGGTACAGAAGAAAAGTATGTGCAATACAGGAGAGATGGGGTCATTAGAAGAGAGCATTTAAAGATAAGGAGGAGGAAAGGCAATAGAAAGGGGAACATATTAACCTTATATATTTGAAACTTAAAAACACATTTAAACAATTCACAAGTTTAACAAGAAACCATAATAAAAATTTACAAATACTTTATACTGAACAAAAACCAAAGCAATAATAACTTTTTAAAATTAAAAGTTAGCCCTTAAAATTTGTGATGAGGCAGCTAAAGCGGTATTAACAGGATGGTTAAACCTTTAAGTTTATATTAAAAATTTTAAGGGCTAACTTTTAATTTTAAAAAATGTTAAAGGCTAACTGTAATGAGTAAAAATCCCACTTAGAAAGTAGGAAAAAGAAAATACTTCCTCTGTAGGTCAGTTTCTGTACCTGAACTACTTAGACAACGTAAGACACGAGATCTCCTAAAACTAAATTACTAACCACACCTGACAGGCAGGCTTATCAGCCCAATAACAGGTCAGAGCTTAAAAGCCAAATCAGCAAAGCTCAAGGAGAGACATATTATTTAAGTATGTTTCCACTTATATTGACAATTCTGTCAGTTCTCTTTTCAATCAAAGACAAACAGAATTAGACAAGATCAATGGAATAATAAATTCCTTGTACAGAAATCATCAAGCCATACATTCATACATATCTCAAAGCCATACATATCTCAAAAATGCAGGCACTAAATGACTAAAAGCTCTAAAAGACAGCTTCTTTAGCCACCAGCTATTGACATATATCCAGACATTGAGTCACAGAAATTAATCATAGCCCTTAAAACCTTTTTTTCCCCATAATACAATGGCATACCACTTAATATAATCTGCATTGACTTCAAGAGAAAATTAATTCCCAAGAAAAGGCTATGAAGAAAGATGATGGTATGGGATATGCATTGTTGGTCTTTCCAAAACATAGGCTAGCTAATTGTATAATAAATGGAATAGGAGACTCTCTCTCAAAAAAAGAATCTGTTCAAAAATAAAGCTGTTATTCTTATTATTTTGGCCTGTCAAAAAACTGTCTTTGATTTTTAAAAATGTTTGATGAAAGCATACTTCTTGGTTAATCATGGCTGGAAAGAGAATTTCTGCTATTTATTAGATCACCTATTATTTTACTGAAACAGATTCATCTGAAAATAAACTTGGAATAAGGTGCTTATCAAATTCAAATACTCATATATTCACTGATTGATAAAACATGTAACTTGGGTCATTCTGTTGAGACCATGGGATAGAAGAACACATCACCTCTCTCAGAGAACACTCATTTCTGCTGGGGGCCTAACCAGGTAAAGCAACATTATTGGTACGTCGGATGGGAAAGGCTCTGATGGAGTTATGCACTTGGGACTCTTCAGCAGAGGTTAAATATGTAAGAGTAAGAACAGATTTGAACAATGAGTAAAATTAGGCCAGGTACACAAGGTGGGAAAACCCCTTTGCAAAGGGAAAATCATTTATAAAGGACCAGAGAAGTCATTACGAACAGCCCATATTGCTGCTGTACAGTGTCCAGCTCAGTACAGGAATTTGAAGGGGTAATTCATGAAGCCAGGAAGGTCCCTGAGGATGTGGGGGGAATTGAGAAATTGAGTTTGGTTGAATATTTAGCCTCAGAGAGGAAAAGAGTCATTCTGTCTACTCATATGGGATAGAAAAATAGGAGGCAGCCAAGAAGAACGTCCATATTTATTTAACAAACATTTGCGAGGTGCACAAAACCTTGCAAATATTAACAATGTAATGCTCATAACAACCCTGTGAGTAGGTTGTATATATCACCCTCATTCTAGAGATTTAAAAATGAAGGCACAGAGAGAGGTTTGAAAAGTTTTACAAGTCTTGTAAATAACTAGGTAGGATATGGTTCCAAGATGCCTGGCCCCGAAGTTCCCACTTACAACCACTAGGTGGTTCTGCATCTCACTTTTGGTGGAGCTTAAATCATACAAATTAATCTAATTCGTTTATTTAAATAGTTTCTAAAAATAAAGAAATGCATCTTAGTAATTAATATAAGCACTTGGAGGGAGAGACAAAACATAAAATGATTAAAAAGGGAAAGTGAAATTTTCAAAAGAGCACTAAATGAAGCAACATATAAAATAAGTTCCTAGAAAAAGCAATAGTGGTTTCACTTACAGGAATTCAAAATATGTTACTAAATTTTACTCAGTTATTGCTATTATCTTGTCCATTTACTCCCCAAATATTTTTTAAGACTTTATTTTCCTCAGAGTAGTTTAAGGTTCACAGCAAAACGGAGAGGAAGCTACAGAGATTTCCCATATACCTGCTGCGCCCACACATGCAAGGCTTCCTTCATTCTCAACACCCCCCCCCCACCCAGAGTGGGACATTATTACAATTGATGAACCTACACTGACACATCAGAATCACTCAAAGTCCACAGTTTACATTCAGGCTCACTCTGGGTATTATATATTATACTTTGGACAAATGTATATTGACATGTATCCATCCTTATAGTATTCTACAGAGTTTTTTCACTACCCCCAAAATTTTCTGTACTCTGCCTGTTTATCTCTCCTTCACTCTGAACCCTGGCAATGAATGATCATTTCAGTCTCCATGGTTTTATCTTTTCATGGTTTGACAGAGCTTTTTTTTTTTTTTTAGTGCTGAATAATATTCCACTGCCGGATGTACCAGAGTTTATCAGTTCTCATATGCGAAGGACATCTTAGTTGCTGCCAAGTGTTGGCGATTATGAATGAAGCTGCTATAACTATCCATGTACTGGATCATATAATAAGAGAATGTTTACTTTTGCAAGAGACAGTCACGCTGTCTTCCAAAGTGGCTGTACGATTTTGCGTTCCCACCAACAATGAATGAGAGTTCCTGTTGCTCCACATCCTCATGAGCATTTGATGTCAGTGTTCTTGTTTTTGGCCATTCTAATAGGTGTGTAGTGGTATCTCATTTTTGTTTTAATGTGCGTTTCCCTGGTGACATATAATTTGGAGCATCCTTTCTCAGGCTTATTTGCCATATGCATATCTTCTTTTATGAGGTGCCTATTAAAGTCTTTGGTCGATTTTTTAAATCAGATTGTTTGTTTTCTCATTGTTGAGTTTTAAGAGATTTTTGTATATTTTGGATAACAGTCCTTTATCAGATGTGTCTTTTGAAAATATTTTCGCCTAGTATATGGCTTTTTTCTAATTATTTTGACATTGCCTTTTGCAGAGCAGAAGTTTCTGTTTTGTTTTTAATGAAGTCTAACTTATCAATTATTTATTTCATGGGTCATGTCTTTGGTGTTGTATCCAAAAAGTCATCACCATACCCAAGGTCATTTAGGTTTTCTCCTATGTTACCTTCTAGGAGTTTAACAGTTTTGCATTTTACGTTTAAGTCTATGATCTTTCTTGGGTTAAATTTTCCAAAAGATGTAAGGTCTGTATCTATATTCACTTTTTTGCATAGATATCCAGTTGTTCTAGGACAATTTGTTAAAAAGACTATCTTTGCTCCACTGCATTATTTTGATCCTTTATCAAAGATTAGTTGAATATATTTATTTGGATCTATTTCAGGGTTCTCTATTTTGTTCTATCAATCTATTTGTCTATAATTTTACTAATACCACACTGTCTTAAATACTGTAGCTTAATAAGTCTTGGAGCCAGGTAATGTCAGTCCTCCAATTGTTTATTTTTTTAAATAAGGTGTTTTATACAATGATACCAATAGGCATGTGTCTTATTATTTTTATTTTTACACATAAATATGCACTTGAGAAACCCATGATTAGATCATTTATCTGAGACTAAGAAACTCTACTGTTTATAAGACATTTAAAAAAATTAATCCTCAGCTTAGTTGTATATTTATACTCTGTGTACTAACTGATCTGGAAATAAGACCTATCTGCAAATAAGTCATTTCATCTTCAATCAACACTATAAGTAACCTAAAATATAAACTGTCAACCTTTGTTTTGATATTAACACATCAATATACCACTTGAAAAATCAAGGAAGACAAGAAGCTTGAGTTGTTTTATAAAACAATGTGTTACCAGTAACTAGACATTATCATAGCAGCTTGAAAATAAGATTTCTTGTGCAGAATCTACTGAAACATGTTAGAACTTGACCTCTTTATGATTTCAGTATGTCACTATTAAAGACACTAATTTTGATTTTTGTTGATGAGAGTTTCTTCCTACATACTTAAAATATCTACCCTGTTCCCATAAATTCATTTTAAACATACATTTGAATTCATTTCTATTTTTCTTTGTGACATTATATATCTATCAAATATTTCCATTTAAAAACCCCAAACTAATCAAAAAACCATTTTGTCTCAATAAAACTGGGCTCTACTGTAAGTCAGGAAGTAGTTTGTCTAAGATATTTAAAGCAGAACCATGTGATTAAGTTTGAAGGAGAGACAGTACAAGTAGACAATCCATTTTTTAAAAGGAATATAACTTTTTGTTGTCTTTTTTCAAAATTTACCTCAAATTTTCACATATTAATAAAACTTAAAGTGAACTTTAAATGAAAACAATTAAATATTAAAAATACTTAAAAGAAAAAATCCTCAGAAATTGTAGACAGATGTGACTAGACATAGTTCAACTCTGAATAATGTTTGTATAGGTTTTAACTCTTAAAATTATAATACACAGATAAATAATGTACAGCTCAGCATGAACACTCATGAAAAGAACATTACCAGCTTCCTAGAAGCTCTCTTTGTGGCCCTTCTTATTACACCTCCTTTATCCTCCAAAAGTATGACTATTATTTTGACTCAAATGCCATGCATTAGTTTTGCATATCTTTGAATTTCATATAGAATATAAAATATAGTATTCATATATAATATATAGAGCCTTACCTTAAACATAGTTCCTTTCGCTCAACCTTATGCTTTTTGAGGGTAGTTACAGTTCATTCCTTTTCATTGCTGCATAGTGTTTCATTACATTAGTAGACTACAGTTCATTCTTTCTTTTTTAAATCCTCACCCGAGGATATTTTTTCCATTGTTTTTCAGAGAGAGTGAGTGGGGGAGAGAGAGGGAAACACTGATGTGGCACCCAGACCGGGGCTAAGCCTGCAACCAAGGTACATGTCCTTGGCCGGAATCAAACCCAGGACCCTTCAGTATGTGGGCTGATGTTCTAACCACTGAACCAAACCAGCTAGGGCTACAGTTCATTCATTTATTTCAGTATTGATGAACCTATGAGTTGTCTCCACTTTTTGAGTATTACAAATAATTCTGTGATGAATATTCTTGCATATCCTCTTGGTTTTCAGGTATATGCATTTCTGTTGGGTATATACTCAGAAGTAGAATTGCTGAGTTACAGCATGCAAATGTTCAATATTAATAAACTTTTCAAAATGATTGTGCTCATTTATATTCTTGCCAGTAGTACATGAAAGAGTTTACTATCTTTGCCAACCTTTAGTATTGTCAGTCTTTTAAATTTGAACCATAAATTTACATTTATCTACTACTAATTGAAGATGAACCTTCATATACTTATTGGCTATTTGCATACACTTTGTAGAGTACCTGCTCAAGTTTATGGTCCATTTTAAAATATATTTAAAATATATTTAAATATATTACCAAAATTTTCTCCCATCTGTGTGACTTCCCTTTCATTCTCTATTGCAGTCTTTATTAAAAGAAGTTCTTAGTTTTAATGTAGTCCAAAATTTCAGTCTTCTCTTATTTGGTTAATGATTTTTATATGTTGTTTAAAAAAGTATTTATTCTAAAGTTATGAAAACATCATTAATAGTTTACCTTTTACATTTAAATCAACATTTCACATAGAATCAATTTTTTGTGTGTAGACAATATTGGGCTCAAGTGTTATTTTCCCCTTCAGACTGTCCAACTGAAACAACAACTTTTATTAAAACAAACCAAAACATTATCTTAAGTTTACACGTATTTGTGGGCATGTTTCTGCACTTTATTCTGTCCCATTGGGAACCAATAGCACCCAAAATTATGGACTGTAGCTTTATAAATAGTTTTGATATCAAAAAGTGTAAGCCCTCCCACTTCTTTCTTCAAGAGTGTCTCAGCTATCTTACCTATTCTTGGCCCTGCTCCTTTACATATAAATTTTTAAATTAGCATTTTAATTTCTACCAAAACAGACTGACAAAATTTTTATTCAGATTTCTTTGAGTTTATAGATCAGTGTTGTCTCCATAATGTTTCAATACCCTATGTTGCAGTTTTATCAGTCCTAGGTATTTAATATTGTTGGTACTACTGTGAATGGAATCTTTCTTTAGAATTTCATTTTATTGTTGATATATTTTATTTTTAGTATATGTTCTTGTTAAAGCTTTATCATTGGCATACAAAATGATTTAATATAGACTGTATGTGCATGATTTTGTCTAAATTTATTATTAATTGTAATAGTTCAAATATGTAAATTACAGAATTTTTAAAAATCATAATATCAGTGAATAATAAATTTTCTTTGTTCCTTTCCAATAGTATACCTTTTATTTCTTTTACTTGCCTTATTGTACTAACACATCTGATAACATCTGAATAGATGTGATAACAGTGGGCATCACAATAGCTTTTCTAATGTAAGAGAGAATGTTATCATTTTTTTTATTAAGTATATTTGCTATAAGGCTTTTTTCTAGCTAGCTTTATCAAATTCACTTCTATTTGTAGATGCTAAATGTTGGGTTTTGGGTTTTTTTACCATAAATGGGTATTGAATATTATCAAATATGCTCTGTGCATATTGAGAAAATCCTATAATTTTTTTCTCTTTGGTCTCTCTTAAAGTAGGAAATTACATTAAATGATTTTCTGGTGTAAAATCAAACTTATGTTCCTAAAAATAATGTCACCTAGTCTTTGCATGTTATTCTTCACTTATATATATTTATATAACCCCTATTTCTTTCTCTCTTGAATAATAAATTTTGTGTTTTCTCTTATATCCCTGCTCAGTCTAGCCCAGGACAGGGACAGTGTCTTTTTCATTAGAATTTTCATACAACCAATATTGTTTTCAACTTGTTCATACTTTCTCTTTTCTCTTTACTCACATGCTAGCTCTCTGATGTCTTCAAGCAAATGTTTGTGTGTTTTTTGAGATTTCTTAATTCTTCTCAGTAACAGGTTAGTCTAATTTATCTAGTGCTCATGTATGTCTGTTGGGAAGTATGTGTGTTTGTGTTTAAAAATTTTTAATTTTCTTTAGATTAAGTTAGTCATTGAGAGATTGTCACATTTAGCTTTAATTGTCAAAATTCTGCATTAATCATTTAATCATTTTGAGAGCATAATGGCCTCACAAGCTGTGCAGGATTGGAATTATAAACATTTTAAGTACAAGCAGATTGATGCTGCAAATAAATATGCAATTATAAAATATGTCAGTGAATATATGTCCTTCTCAGAAATTAGTTTGGACACAAGCAATAGCTACAGCTGGAGAAGAGACCATCAAGCCAGTACCAACCATTATAAATAAAGGCAGGGGGACCACAGTAAGCCAAGGACCAAGATCTGAGATGAAAAAGAGATGAGTCAGTCCTGGCACAAAGTCAGGGTCAAAGCAGGAAACACAAACTCTAGAATTCACAGTAAAAATCCAAGTTCACAGAGCTAACAGTAATGGGGCTGTGACGGTGGTATATTTTTTTCACTCTAGTTACATATTTACATCTTATTTTCTCTAAAAATCTCTACGTTTTTTTAGAGTACATAGAACACAAAACAGTAAAAACTAAATACATACACACACATATATAATAAACTAATGAATACAGGCAGAGTAATAAAGAACTTCACAAGCTTCTAACTCTAAGAACAATGATTGTGTGTATGGCAGGGTCTAGGAAGGGGTGAGAGTGGGACCGAAGAGTGGAGGACGGGAAACTGAGGTTGAGAGAAAAACAAGAATCATATCTGTGCTAGATCCTCATGCAGGAAAGCTAAATAAAAATTCCTAAGACTAGGTAAGACTGCTAACAATTTCCCACAAGAAAAAGCAACTATGTTTACTCATATATAATATTTTATGAAGGGAAATACTTAATTTATTTGGTTTTATATATTTTCCACTGAAAAGTTTCAAAGCGCAAACCTTAAGTATTGAGATTAATTATGCTAAAATGAATTAACTGAAAAGTTATATTTCTTCTATGACACAAAATTATCACCCAAGAAGTATCCTGAAAAGATTCTAAGGCTCTAATTCTGAAGCTCTTACAAATTACCAGTTAAATTACAGAATAATATCATGATACAAACTCTAAATCATAAGAGCTTAAGAAGTAAGAATACAAGGATGCGCCAGTAAAATGGGTGAATGGCCAATAAGTACTTTTGTGAGTCAAGTGGCAGATGAGAGCTGAGGACAGAACAATGGTAGGACATGATCTCCTGCCCTGAAGGACTGACAAGAGGGAAAGACACAACGGTAAATAAGCATAATGAAAGGTTACGGGCGCTCTCATCACAGCACTCATGGGTAAAGCTGAGGTCCAAATGAATAAGGGCATGTGAGATGAAAAAATTAGATAGATAGATGATAGATAAGATGACACCTGACCTGAGTTTTGAAAGAGCAACTGGTTAGCTTAAATGTCATTCCATGCCAATGAGGCATCCAGAACAGAAGAATAATGCCATGATTTGTGAGGGAAACTTAAATGGGTCTCTATCGTTGAATCATAGATATAATGGTAGTTGCCATAGACCTTCCCAAAATCTAAAATTAACTACAAAAGGATACATGGAACTATTTGTTTTCATTGTTCTTAAGAGTATGACTTTAAAATGCAAATTCATTAATTACTTATTTTAATTTAGACATTTTTAAAAGTAGACATCAAGTATTAGCATAGATTATAAGGAAGTATAAGACTCAAAACCACAGTAGAAAACAGACTATATATTTTTCTTTCTAGAAACAAATCAAATGAAAACAGGAAAGGAAAATTAGAGAAGAAAATTTCACCATCCTAAAGTACAAGAACTGTGTTAGACTCATACTATTAACTTTGAGGAATATGGTGAAATTTGAACCAAACTTCTTTTACAGGAAGAAGGTCCTGGGAAATTAGCAACAATTATCTTCTGAGAGAGCGCAATGAAATGATAAAGGGATCAGTAAATTATGGGGGGGGGGGGACATAAACAGTATTGCATAAGAAATTACCCCAAAATTTTTAGCTTAAAACAACAAATGTGTATTATCTCACAACTTTTGTGGATCAAGAATTTGGGAGTAGTTTAGCTAATTGGTTCTGGCTCAGGGTGTCTCATGAGACTGCAGTTAAAACTTTGGCCAGGGTTGCTGTCATTTTAATGCATGACTAGACTGGGGTATCTGTGTCCAAGAAGGCTCACTCCCCTGGCTATTGGCAGAAAGCCTCAGGTGCTTGCTGCTGTGGCAGAAGGCTTCAGTCACCTGCTACATGGATCTCTCCACAGGCCTGCTTGAGCATCCTCACAACATGGCCTCTGGCTTACCCCAGCATGAGAGAGAAAGCCAAAAACCACAATGTTTGTTATGACTTAGCCATAGAAATCACACTATAATACCAACCTATTCTATTTACTAGAAGTCACTAAGTCCAGGGGAATTAGGCTTCGCCTTTTGAAAGGAGTGTCAAAGAATTTGCGGACATATTTTAAACCACCACATGTAGCCTCCAATATGTTAGTATTAGGGTTAGAAGTCTCAAGAGTTTGGGAAAAGACAGGGAGTGCTCATTTTGGAGCTATATTTAAACCTTAAAACACAGTGTTTTAGGAATCAGTAGTAACAAGCTCATAGTCCTACCAGTGCCTTTTTCTTTCTGAACTAGTTTCATAATAATTAAGAAGTTTATCATGGCAAGGATAGTAAGGGAACCTGTAATCTGAAGGTTTCTGGAATAGTACATGGAGGAAGAGAGGAAGACACACAGGGAATAAATGAGGAGTCGATTCCACAGGCACCCAACAACAGCCATGGAAGGTAGGAGACTCCATTAGCAGCTCACAAAACACAAAGTCCATAGGCCTGGGGTTTTTCTCCAAGGGGACTTCTTTCTAAGGCGGGGAAGCCTGTGGTGGTGAAGTGGTAGAAAGGCAACTTATAATTCAAATAGCTCTCCCTACTCAGGCAGCATAATCCTCCTTAACTAGCTGAGCTCAGATTTGATGGCACTATTTCAACAAATAATACTGAGAAAGTGAATCACATTTCTCAAGTTTAATTGCCCAAGGATCCAACTACTTCCACAGCCCTCATCTGACAGCTAAGTGGCTAAAAGGAAGCCCACATCATCCAGCGTTTCAGTCAGCTTACAGCAGGAGAATCCATAGGGTGCCAAGGGAGGTAAGAAGACCCAAGAATCTTCTCATTATTTTAAGGAAAACACAAGAGTGAGCAGTAGAGCCCCCATGCGAATATGAGTAAGGAATGGGAAGGGGAGTTGAATATAGGATCTATGCAAAAATTGTGACACAAGGAAAGGAGGGAAACATATAAAGTACAATTTTTCACATGCAAAAGAAAAAAATTGTAGATGGCGCAGAGGCTGAAAACTAAGCAATCAACTGTGAATCTGCAAAGTGACGCTGGGAGTAAAGTAAATTCAAAGCATCTAGAACTTTCTTTTCAGGAGGCTTCCACTTGAGTTTGATCAGCAGGAATCAATGACAGGAAATTTCTGCTTCCTCTCTGCTGCTGTGATATCGTGGCGGGGTTGTGTACCTTTATGACAACAGTTTCTGGCAGAAGGGGCCCCTTTGCACTGCTCCAGCTCTCAGCAGACTCTAGTGACACTATCTAGAGGTGTGATGTCTTCCTGAGCCGTGAATCTCTAAGCACCTCATCAACCCCCGGGTTCCTTTAATTTGGCACACACCTTTGTAAACTGAAGTTTTTTGCAAAAATCCCAACACTCAGTGCTGTTACCTGCTAGGACATACACAAAGAGCTCCCCTCCTCCCTCCCCCCACTATGCTTATTTGTTTGTTTTAGGTAGTTTGGGTTCTGTTTTTTCTAACCTGTCCTACCAATTTTTAGCCACTGTCTTTGCCTACATAGTGTTTAACTGACAAAATTCAGGACATTTCCGTGTAACCCTTCATTGATATTTTTATATTCTCAGTTTTTATACTGAATAAATTTGGCCTAAATTATTGGATGAGTGACATTTAAATAATATTGTTTAATATTGTTTCAGTTATTTGTTATTCCCTTCCTTCTTTTAGAACTCCTTTTGGCACTGAAAGTAATGTGGCAACCAGAAAGCATGTAAACCAGGATGGATACAGTATAAAAATAGTTTTCCAAATGTATAGCCACTTATAAGCACATTCTTAAAGAAAATAGCCCCATTACTCAGACTATTAGTAATGAAAGATGTCATTGCTTTCTCATTCTGTAGCTGCCAAATTGGCCTCATATATTTTCTATTTCATCAAAACTAAAAAACTTTGTAAGAAGTCACTAATTAACATCTAGAGAGGAACAAAAAAACTGTAAGATATTGAATTAAGCATCACAGAGCTAGACAATAAAACTTTTCTACCAATTGGTATGTATAGTTTTAACAAGCATATAAAATGTTGCATTCACCTACGGAAAAAAGATTCTATGTTAGCTAAAGGGTATTTTTTTGTATAGCTCTGTTATTCTCAACATCCCTATTTTCCAGTTGCAAATAGCTCTTTTAAAATGCATTCCCAATGTACCCTATCTTTAAATATGCAATACTAGAACTTTTCAAAGTGTCAATTAGCAGTAAGCTTCAAACTCACGGAACAAACACAATCTGACTCATGTGGGATTTATATTTCATTTATTTCAATAAATGTGATTATATTTAGAAACTTAAACATGTTATACTATAATTTAAAAGGCTTTCTTCCCAGAAAGAGAATGAAGCAGCCTTTTTTTAAAAAAAGGTCTGGTATTCAAACGCTCACCAACAAATTCAATGTATTAAAATAGTTGGAGGAGAAAGGGTTATAGGTTTGAGATGGACAGAGTTAGGATATTCACAGAAAGTAAAACTTTGGACGTTGTAGTCAAAAATTGCTTCAATATCAAATATTACAGATTGCAGCGTATGCAGCTGCTATGCCTCAGCCCTCTTTCTCTTCTGCATGGACGTGGGACCACCATCTTTCTCAAACCAGGCAGGCAGCAAAGGTTTTAGAGAACTCTCTAGCAAAACCTTGTGCCAAGAATTTTGATTCCAGTAGTCTAGGATGACGCCCCCAGCAATCTGTATTTATAAACTGCACCCAGGGAAATCTAATGCCCAACTAGGTTTGGCAATCACTCCTGTAACTCGTCAATAGCAGTATTAGAACATGAACAGAGTCCAAGTTCTAAATAATGTGATATTGGACAAATTACTGAACCTTCGTGGTTCAGATAATTTATTTGTGTATTGGGGAAATCTTTTTACTTTCATGGCAATTGAGAGACAAAAATAAAATCAAAGCTTGGCACATAAGAGACATGCACATATGGTATCCTTCCTCTTGCTACAGCATCTCTATGGTTTTCTAATATTTTTGGTCTGATCTCTGATAGACAAACTGACTCTGTTTTCCAATTGCACATTCATTCTTCTTGCCTGAAGAGACTTTTAATATCAATTGCTTGAATTAATTATAGGTCCCTTGCTAGTCCTATTGTAGATCCTATAGAATCAACTCCAGAAAAACCATCTAAGTCTCCTGTATTTTCTTTAATGTGCCACCTGATTCTGACACTTACCTTTGCCTGAGGCATCTAAGCCTGATCTATTTCTACCTCATGTACTGTTAGAATTACACAGTATTTTAGAACTAAATAATACCATATTTTACAACTTGAAAACTAAAGCCCAGACAGTTTAAGTGACTTATCTAAAATCACACAGCTCATACAGACTAGAAACCAAATCTCCGTATTTCCAATTGCATTCTTGAGCTAAGTAGCTTCAAGTGAGTCCCAGAAAACAAAATGACAAATTAGAATTTAGCTCTGACTGCATTCAAAATGTATACAAACTTTTGAAATTTTTTTCTTACATTATAGTTACCAATTTTAAATTTCTAAGCCTAAAACACAAATAAGGTAAATATTTACTCTTGCAGATAGTCATTTTTCTTGAAGTTTTTGAGACAACTTTCATCAGTTTCCTGCCCTTAGCTATTTTCCAGAGGTGACAAAGTGGCAGATGTAGTGACAAAGTGGAGAAAGACACTGATATAGATTCACACACACATAAGCAAATACATGCTAAAATTTTGAGGAAGGGTAAGTTTTCATTGTTATTGGAACATCTACTTTCTCATTAGAGTCCATTTTGACTTCATCTGTCCACATTTACCTGTTTAGGACATTATCTGTCTTATTTCCATATTAACTGGTGTTCAAGAATATAAACTTACTTTAATATGATTTATAATATATAATTAGGAAATTAATCTGATACTGCTACTAGGCAAAAATCAATATATAACTTTACATATTCAAATATTTGAGTGTGAAGGCTATCAAATCTATATTGAATATACAGCTACAATTTAATCTCTTAAAAGACATTTCGTATAGTGATGACTCATTTATTACATTTTTAAGTGAAAACAGTGAATAGCTATAAAGATATTTACTTCATTACTTTTTAGTATTCATGATACCAGAAAATAACCATAAAAAATGTCTTGACAGTAGTAGTCATCATCCCTAAATTTTCCTGACTAGACAAGAGATTGTCTGTGTGTGGCTAGTTGCTTGTATACATGTGTAATAACTGAACACTTAAAATGTAGCTATCGTAAGTAAATTTGCTGGTGATGATTAATCTTATAATAGCTACTAGATCCATGTTTCTCTCTCACATCTCTCTCTCTTCCTTTTTCTCTCCCTCTCTCTCTAAAAATCAATAGAAACATATCATCAAGTGAGGATTAAGGGGAAAAAACTTCCCCTTTAAAAAAATAAATAAACTCTGAATTATTATCCAAGAAGGACTATGAATGTTTTGTAAAACAGCTGTTTGTGAATAGTGCAAAGACCAGATAATTAAAAATAAAGCTAAGTACAATGAGATTTGAGGACATTTTATATAGACTTATGAATTGGACAGACAAGAGAGATAAGATAGAGAGGAATCAATTAGGAAAACAATAGTGAGCTACTGAGGTGATTTATATGTTTTCTTATATAGGTTATTGCCTTTATGTATAATAGAAACTAATTAGAGAGTTATATGTTTCTAATTAAGACTTTATGTGGCTAAGGAACTTGACTCTTTCTCAGTATTAATTGCAGATGAGCCAGAGTTCTGAGTGGCAAGCATTCATCTAACGGTCCATCAAACCACATCCAGGATGGAAGCAAAACAATTTCACAACTGTGATTGAAGAGTCTGAACATCACAGGTGAGGATCTAAGCTTTAAAAAGTAACTTAGAGAAAAATCATACATTATAGGAATGTTAAACTCTTTAAAGCCAGAGATTACCCAGTTCAAATGCAAGTCCTGACATTTACAGTTAGTAAATGTTAGAGCTTGAGTAACTGCTCTAAACTATATGTTCTCAAATATCAAGTGGAAACTACAGCAAGATCTTTGTGAGATGGATGAGTGGATTAAATAAGAGAGTCACAGGTATTCCATTAATAAAGCTATAAATTTTAAATATTTTCTGATTATGATAGTAATGCTCACTAAAGAAAATATATAGATGAAGATATTTAAATGCCTTAATAACCTCAATAAGAAACAACCACTGTTAAGATGCATATAGATAGACACAATTTCAAATTTTATGATTTTTTTTAATAGTCCAGAAGGTTTTCCAAATATTTAGTTTAATATACCAATATTTCTTTTGTGCATTTTGTTCTTTGTTATTTGCCTTTGAAGGTGCTTAATCCCCCTAAAGCAGGGGTGGGGAACCTTTTTCTGCCAAGAGCCATTCAGATATTTATAACATCTGCAGGCCATACAAAATTATCATATTAAAAATTAGCTGTCTATATTTGGTCAGATGTTTAATTAACTCACCCCTAATGCAATGGCTGGAACTGCTTCTCTTTGGTGAGGACTTGGCAGTGCCAGACCAAATGGTCTCTCGGGCTGTATAGGGCCCTCGGCCAGACATTCCCCACCACTGCCCTAAAGTGATAAACATTCACTTAAGTTCTTATTTTCCTTCATTATTTTGTTACATTTAAAACTTCACTCTTCCTAGATTTTTGAACATGCAATTTCATCTGGGTCCATACCACTCCCAATGGAGTAAAGCTGTTTGTCGTGGGGAGAGGGGCAGAAAAGGTTAGATATTAAAACTGTTCACGACCCTCCAAAGGGCTATGGTACGTAAGTAGGTAAAGACTATCTGCACCATCAGAATTTCAGAAAGGGGGAATGAATTAGGAACAGGACTTGTATCTAAAAAGGTTCCTTGCAGGCTATTATAAAAACAATGTTTAGAAATACTGATCTAGAAACTACCTTGATGGATAAAATTAGATGTAAAAAATCTAGTTTTTCATAAATGTGTAGCCTGGTGGCCTAATATCATTTACTGAACGAAATACCTTCCCCCACTAATTTGAGATGACACTTTTATACCCTAAATTTTTATCTATTCCTTAGCCTGTTGCTCAACTTCCTTTCTACTCTGCCTCAGCTTTCACTCCTATTAATTTTTAATAGGGCTTACGGTGTGTATTTTACATGTTATAAAACTTAATATATATGCCTTAAGAAGGAATAAAATATTGTACATGGTTTTCTACGTAAAATTAAATTTAAGACAAGCACTGGTGGCCTTTCAGGTTATACTGATCTTTAACAAACCTATGCAATATTAAAGGCAAAATATTTGGAAAATTCTGAGAAAGGATCCATCTTTATACCATAGCAAAACACCACAGCTGCATTCCATTATTCAATAAAAGCTCCTCCCCCCCCCCATTTTTTTAGCAATGTGACATATATCTCAGGACTTATCTTGCTAGGGACATAGTTACACACCACTAAGGATACTATTTTGATATTTCAAGTAGTTCTAAAAGCCTGGTGTATGTTTTGTCCCCATAAAATGTAATTTTTATCTCAATTTTTATAGATTTCTTCATACAAAATTAGTATAGGAGCCACTGCACAAAGCAGTAACTCAACATCACTTCAACAGTTTGAGTTCTAGAAATCACATGGGAAGGTTACCTTAGGAACCGTTACAAGAACTGTCTCCTATATTAAAAACAACTGCTGATCTGTTGAAGCATTGCATAAGTTTGCTCAGCTTCTCAAAATTTAATAGCACATAAATCCCTTGGGAAAGTTTGTTAAAATACAGATTCTGATTCAAAAGTCCTACAAGAGGCCTGATATTCTGCATTTGTAATAAGCTCCCAAGTCATGGTCATGTTGCTGTTCACAGATCACACTTTGAGAAGCAAGGAATTAGTTGGCACCTGTAACCCCATTTTAAATTAGCAAACATGGATGACTCAGAAATATACCAATGGTAAAGAGCATCTAAACAAAAGATTAAAACATTTGCTTTTAAAACACATCACTGCATGCGCGCGCACACACACACACACGCGCGCGCAGAGCCACTCTCACACACTCCAGTTTGAACTATTCTGACCAAAATAAGAAATTTCCGAGGTTCCTTTAAATGACTTTAATTCTGATAATCTGATTTTTTAGTCTGTAAAGATGGACTAGTGTGCTTATGGGACAGGGCTGGCCCTGAGATAGATCCTAATAGAGAATGTGAAACAAAAAAACGATGGCAGGAGCCATTGGAGACAGTTAGAGTAATCATAGTCCCAAGTTGCATTCTCTAATATATCTGCCTCTCATTTCCCAATTACTGCTAAATGCTTTCAAGATTTATTTCTCTAGCTAAGAACTAGAAGAAAAATATTTCAATTAATTTGGTAATATAATCTCTCAAAACTGTTTACCTTGAAGAATACTCACAATGTTTTGGTTGACTAATTAAGTTTCAAAACTAAAAACCTCTTAAGTCCCTAACAAATTTGTATTAAAATGCAATAATGTCATATGGATGCATTATGTGCTTTCCCTTTTACTAAAGCTAAGTTTCAGGCACATATTTTATTTTACCTCTGCTGAAATTAGTCTACTCTGATTATGTTTCATTTCTTAAAATGCATCTAAGGCCTATTTGCATCAGAAACTTCCATGTGCTTCCTGAACATGCATATACCTGGCCCTATGGCTACTCAATCACATCCCTGGGAAATGGCTCAGAAACTTGTGTTTTTAATAAATGACCCAAGTCACTCTCATTCATATTAGAACATTCACTTAAGTTATTTTATTCTTTCATTATTTAATATTTTAGATATATTTTGCTGAGAAGTTCCAAACTGACATTAACATATTTTTTCTTAAGTCTGTATGAAATGGAATGGTGACTCCCCAAAAGATATGTCTTCCTAAAACATGTACATGTAAATATCTTTACAAGATAAATATCCTGAGATAAGATCAGCCTGGATTATCAGGCGGGCTCTCCCTCTATTACAAATGCCCATATAAGAAGGAAGACAAGCACAAAGAAGAAAGAAATCCAAAGATAGAGACAGAGAACAGAGTAATGGATCTACAGGCCAAGGAATACCAAGAACTGCCAAAGGCACCAGAAGCTGAGAGAGAGGCATGGAACAGACTTGTTCTCAGAAGGAGCCAACACTACTCAAACCCTAATTTTGGACTACTGGATTCCAGAGCTGTGAGAAAATAGATTTCTGTTGTTTGAAGCCACCCAGTTTCTGGTAATTTGTTACAGAAATTATAGGGAACAGACTCCTACAAAATATATAGATTATCTGCCACTAATAATAAAAATAATAATAGATAATATGTGTTTACTTGTGTGCCAAGCACAATGCCTAGGACAAACAATCAAGAGTGTAAGTGTATGTTTGGCTAATCTTAGCATTCGGTCTTGAAAGGTTAACAGTCGGTAGTGGTGTGCAGGTAGACTAAATAGCCATCTCAGATGGGTGAGTAAAGAAAAATTAAATTTATTGAAAGGGATATCCAAATGGAAGGGCTACACAGCACTGAGCCAAAGGGTATTGGGTCCATGATGGCAGCAAAAATATACTTGGGACAGTGAAACAAGAAAGAGCATAGAAGCAGCAACAGGAGAGCCTAGGCTGGGCCGCTTTGGCTCACTGAGAAGTCAGAGAGAGAAGGGGCCTTGGAGGCAGGTTCAGGAGGTAAGCCGGGATGAGCTGCCGCTGCCCATTGCTCCCCTGGTTGCAAATCTCCTGGGGTCCCCTCAAAGGAATGGAAATGGTGGCTCCCCGGGGGGCCAGGGAGACAGTGCACAATGGGTCCTTTGTCCTGAGCATATTTATCTCTTTCTTGCAGGTAGGAATCTTAGGGGAGGTCTCAGGGGAGTGTCTCAATAGAATATTCATCGGCTTTCCAGGTGTGTTCTTTCAGGGTCATGGTTTCCACTGAATGGTCAGTGCGAAGGAAGGGGGTCATTAGTCAATGTATCTGGAAGTGAGTCAACCATGGGGCACCACTTGTCTGGTTTTGCTGCTTGTCTGGGCCTGGGGCTGAAATACAACTGAGGCCTAGATGTTATCTTTAGGGAGGAATGCTCAAGGGGTCTAAACCGCATGACCAGCAATATGCTAGGGGAAGATAGATTACCCTGGGGACAAGTTGCTGTTTCCCCAGTTTCACCCTTTGCTAGGCATCTGGGGCTTCCTGCCATGGTTTCTGTACCTGACTTCTGTACCTGGACCATCTAACAAGTCTCTTCCACCTTAATACTTCCTAGATCCTGTCAATAATCACTCCCTCCCCAAACCACTTTATACTTACTTGTTTCCTCTTCTTCTGGGGTAATAAGTGGAACAAATGCTCTTTGATGTCTGTCTAAGAACTTTATGCACCAGCCCATGTATCTGAAGTAGAAGTAAGCCAACGTTCAAACACATGGGATGAGTTGAGAAGTCATTCGCAAAGCTGTATTCTATTCTCAGTATACAAAACACTGTGTATAAAGTCTCTTTTAAATATTATATAGAATAATGTTTGATCCCCAAATTAAATATTTATGGAAATTTTACTTATAGTTTGAAAAAAGTATTTTTTATTACAGCCTCAAAAGTTGTCTTTCAAAAGATTTAGTGAGATAGATACAGATATAAATATAAATGTAGGTACAGAGATAGATACATACAATCTCATAGCAGGATTGATATCACAGTTTTTTAAATGTTGATTAAAACATATACATAATCTAGGTGTCTTATTCTTGTGATACTTAGGGTATTTTTCTATTTCTCTATAATCAAATAACCAGTGAATTAATGAAACTATAACATTGATCCTATGTGTGTGTTTGCAACATGCTAGTGAAGTCATAACAAGAAATAAATCACAAGAAGTCCAGAGAACATGGATTCTGAATTTAGAATGACCAGGGATTGAGTCCACAGGTATCACCCTCCAGGTCTGTTTCAATTTCCCTTAGTCATGAGCAAAAAGTATAGGAATAGCTGCCATTGAGTGTGCACTATTTTAAAATAATATATGAATTAGTTAAATGAATCCTTGCAAAGTTAGATTTTATATAATTCCCATTTTTGCAGTTCAGAAATTAAGAATCAGGCTATATAAACTTCCCAAGGACACATAGCTAGTTAGTGGTAATTACAGAACTGAAACTCAAGGATGTTTGCACTCAAAGCTTGCAGTTTGAACCATTACCCTACGCTTCCTTCCTTTACTGTTATTAAAGTTAGGTGGTTAATTACTGCTTATGTTTATAAAAATCCATTTCTGACATATCAACCAAATCAACTGTTCACACTTTAAAATACAGCGCCAAGTACAAGTTTAGGACCACTGTCTCCAATGATTTAAGAACATAAATGGTAAATACCATCAGTTTTCAGAAAAATTAACATTGTGGGATATAATGGGAAGCCTGCTGGAGCGAGTCCTTGGAAAGGGTTTCCTCTCTGCTGAAAGAAATGCTCAGGAAGAAACTGCACATCCTGCCTTAGTTGTGGTTGTAAGAGAATAAAATGCCAGTAGCTGCAGCAGCAATATTGTGACCATGTGGGAGCCAGCCCGAGACAGAAAGCCCACAGGCTCAGGAATGCAGGGCAGAAAGATGAAAAGCAGTAAGTTCTTTGATGATTTTGGCACCACTTACTCTAAACTTGTAATTAGGAAATAATGTATCCCTGTTGTTTATGCGGCTAACAGTTAGTTAATAACTCTAATACCATGTGAACCACAAAGCAGCCTAAACGATAAAAGCAACAACTCAAAACTTTCTCTAACAACTGTATATTACTTAATCAGTTTAATGCCAATATTTCATTAAAATATAAATATTTAAAAGCCAAAACTGACCAGGACCTAGAAAAACTCAGCCTTTAGTTTATTTCCTTTAATGATTTCATTTAATTTTTTAAAAATTAATATTTGAATATTATTTGTGCTATAGTATAATTTAAAGGCAACCTGTTGGGAAAGCTAGTAAATCACTGAAAGACCAAAGAAAAATCAGTATTATTCCTGATAACTTTTAAATTGCAAAAGCCCATATTTGATACCTGGAAAGAAATATAAATATATCATTAATCCCCATTATGCCCAAATCTCAGGGATAGCTATAAGCAAACCTGCTATTCCATTAAGATAGCAGAGATTAAAAAACAGTCTGTAGGTGATTTATTCTACCACATGCTATTCTGAGTTACATGCTCATGAGATGGCTCTGCAAATATATTTAAATTCGTTCGTGTCTGCCAATTATTTTCTCAGATTGCTAAATCTTTATCTATGCTATTCATATCTGTCCATATCCCAGGGATGCTACCTGAAATGGTAGAAAGTATAAGTCTCCTAAAGAATATAGTACTAACCTTCAACACAGAATTAAAGAGACAACAAGACTGTTTGTGCCCAGATGTAACCAAACCCTACCAGGCTGTCCCAAGGGCTGAAAGGACCAATATGTTAGCATACCTGTTACCTCTTTATGACATACCAGTGGTCGTGATCCACCAATTAAGGAGCTCTGGTATAGATCACATTTGACATTTAATTAACACAAAATACTGTGGCTTAAAGATGCAAGTGACCACTAAGACGATGGTAAGCAGAGTCAGGGAGGTGAGGGCAGGAGAGGTGAAAAGAATTCATTCAAAGGCGGAATGCACCAAAAGCAAGTCTCTTGCTTTAGGACACAATCTTGGTGTTGGCAAGAAATCAATCTGAGCAAGGCATTGGGTGTTGCCATTTATAAGCTTTTTAAATCTGGACTGGTGCACCCTTTTCCAGATTCTCTGATGGAGTACCAAAAACAAGGCAATTTTGTGGAGGCCCTAAAGAGGAGTTGACCTGAGACCAGGGGAAGAACCAGAGGCAAGCACTTATTTCCAACTCTAGTTACAGAGGCATTAAGCACTAGTCCTGATGATGGTGTCCAACTGCCACTCTAGCGAGACCCGCCAAGAGGAGGCAAGCAGTAACGCTGAGGACGGAATTGGTCAGAGGGGAGGGGACAGTCTGCTGAGGGCAGAAAGGCAAAGATCTTTGCTGGTGTTGTCAACGGGAATAAAAATCACATGGGTTGCTGTTCCTCTGATGATATATGTGTCAGAGAGTGTGAGTATATACATATATTCCTCATTATGTCAGTTCCCTATAATTATTTATGTGTCACAACTGAAGAAACATACAGCAATTAAGTCATTCCATTTGTGTTAGAGTACTGCTTAAATTTCTGTGAAGGTGTTAACAGTTTCATTTAATTATATATGCAATCTTGGTTACACATATCAGTACTGAAAGATGTCTGAAATATGGAATATATGTCAGCATCAAAAATATTTATGGAAGTCTAAGACCATTTTCATTCCGACGTGCATTAGTGTCTGATCCAGAATGTCTTTCTTAAGTTGCTACTACAAAGGATGGAAAAGACTAATTTATGATATTTTTTCCTTGTTTAGATGTTAATTAGCAAGCAGTCTGTCTGCATGTGCATGTGTCTGTGTCTGTGGACCAGTATATTCAGTGACCAACAGACAAATCTGGAGTTTCTTAAATATAGCCTCTATGATGAAATACCATATAGTAACTTGCCAGTTTATGTTATTTAAAAATAATCAATTGCAGTTTTTGGCACAGAGTAAAATCAGAAACAAGGATTTGACAGAACTTGACAACAGAATTATCATTAGATATTAATGTCTAGTAACAGTGAACATTAAATCTAAGCATAATTTATTAAGTAAGTTACATTTTGGAATAAAAATTAGTATAGAGAATTACTCTAAATGGAGTAATGATGTCTCATTTTGTTCCTTTTTGATGATAAATAATAATATGTATTTCCTACCAAATGTTTCTAATATGTGGCCTTCATTTTTTAAATTAAAAAGTTTAGAGACAAGTTCGCTTCCAGGACCAGAGATCTCACACACATGGTGCTGTCCACAGAAGCCTTTCAAGTATCTGGGTCATTTCCAGGAATGTAACTATTTGCCTTTCCAGTAATCTTATTCACTCAAGAACTAGTAAGAAATATAAGAAGTTACAGTCAATCACAGGACATATGCAAGCTGGAAAATACATTTTTGCTTATAATTTTTTTAAATGTTTGGTGAAGACTTCCCCCTTGTAACTATGAAGGGGACTAAGCATACATCATTGTGTGACTCTTCATGGTATAGTTATTCTTGTCCACATTTCAATGAACCATAAATCAGATATTTGGGGCTAGCTCTAATCTCTTTTACCCCTATTACTTACAATGTGAATTCCCTATTATTTACTTCACTCTTTTTTTTCTTTCAATAACACATTTGGTTTTAGGGCCAGGCACTAAAATTTCAGGTCATCTGGGTAAGTATGTATTGAGTTAGTATGTGCAAGACAATTGTGAAGGCTCTTAATGTGTAAAAAATAGATAGCATTAAACATTACAGTTGTATATGTTATTGGTATTTTCACAAGCTAACATAAAGTCTCTCTAGTAAGTACACCCATATCAATAAATTCAGTCACATTTACTGTTACATTCTGCTTTCTGCCCTCTGGTTTAGTGCGCTTCACATCCACTCTTAGTCATGTTCTCCAGAGTTCTAAAGATATGCAATAGCAAAGTCTTGCAGAATTTTTTTATATGTAAATTGTGTACCTGTCCCCTTGACCATTCTGAGATTTCCTCTTTGCAGTGAACCTAAAAATAACCAGGATTGGTTGTGGTAAGTCAAAGAGAATGAATACCCACTTCTAAAGCATCTTCCCCAGGTGAGCTTGTCACAAAATTTATAAGCAAGGACAAGGTAGTCACCTCAGACAGGGAAGGGCAAGGTACTTTGTGGTAAGGGAGCCTCAGAGTTACTTGAGTTTTAAGACAGTCATTTTTGGTGGGTCCAACCATGTGTACCCATTCTAAGTTCAGGACTCTATTCTTTCCCAATTAATGCCCTATTTTCAAATAAGAAATGTGGGAAGACTATGAATTAAATGACATTAACATTCTACAACTTACACAGTGCAATTTTATATTTAATTTGAGCAATATCAGCCCCGTGGCTCCAATAAACAAGAGAGTATTTAGGTATGTCATATAAGTTCTCTGGTTCTCAGAGCATGACTTCAGCAGAGGGCTCAAGGTCCTGAGTTCACCATTTTTTTTTCTGTAAGCACTCATGCAGTGTTCTCAGTATAACCCATTTCACACCATATTTCTCATAGACATCTTACTGCCATAATTTTCAAATGTTGAAGCCATGTGAGCTTCTAAGGCACTTGCTTCAGTTGGCTTTTCATCACAATCAACATAGGTGATAACTTGATTATGATATCACTGCATGCAATAGGAACTGTCATCCTATTTCCCATTGACAAAGAGCTCAGCATTACGATCCAATCTTAGGGCATGACCAAACCAATCCAAAATTCCAATCTCCTTACACCAACACAGTAGCAATTCTATCAGTCAGGAGACAAAAACCACAAAGCAATTTTACCAGAAAGAGTTCAATATAAAGAATTAACAAGAGATTACTACAGACAGGAAGAGATTAACCAAAGAACATATATGCATATATGCATAACCCATGGACACAGACAAAAGTGTAGGGAAGGCCTGGGTGGGGGGGGAGTACAGGCTGGGTGGAGGGGGGCAAAGTGGGGGAAAATGGGGATATCTGTAATACTGTCAACAATAAATAAAATCATTTTTTAAAAAGAGATTACAATAAAGGGGTAAAGAGAACACTAAAGGATATAGTAATAGCAGATATAGAAAAAAATCTCAGCCCCTCCACCCTTCCCAGGACTGAGAACAGACATCATTACAAAGGAAACAACTACGGTGTTCTGGCTGATAGACGTCTGCTGAGGTGCTGGAAGCTAGAGCTAGGAAGAAGAAAACCACCTTTTGTGGGACCAACAGAACTCACTGAGGCCTGCAAAACTCTCTGGGTGTTGCAGGGAAATTGTTCTCAGGATTGCCAGAGAAACTCCCCAGGCAGCTTCTTGAAAAGGTGTTGCCACTGAAACCCCCTGCGGATGATTATCAGTGGATGTTCTGCATGCTAACTAAATACCTTAGGAGCAAGCACAGAGGATGACCCTGAAACCAAGAACAGAAGTGCCTTCCTCCCTCAGTGTCCTTCCAGCACCTTCACCAGTAATGGTTAGTATCACTCCAGCAAGCAAAGGAGAAATGTTTACATGGTCCGGATCCACTTTCACAATCCAGGCAATGATGAGTGGACTTGGAATGAAAGGCCATACATTTATAACTAGCCCAGGTATAATTAACTTATGCATATTTAAAGTAGTGAGAACTAAAAATAACATAATCCCCTTTCCCTATAATAATAGTACTGGGACCAGGTATAGTTTCCTGTCTCTAAGTTAACCAATACTTCGACCACACAAAAAGAATTTAGTTGAGTGCTCCAGGAATTACCTGCTCCTGGACAGTAAGACTGTGAGCAGCCAAACAAGCTACTTACCAGGCATAACAGCTGGCTCAGTAAGATCTGATTCAACAGCCTCACCTTCAGTATCTACATCCCAAAATGAGAGCTCTTAGCTAAAATCTCTGAAAATTCTAACTAGATTCATAAACCAGCCAGTCCAGGGCCTAAAACCCTAAAAATATGCTCCTCTGACTTCCCTTTTCTGAGACTGTATCTAAATAGTATTCTCCCTTATTACAGAGTCTAACTCAGCTTGCCCCAATCCTAAATTTTTCCAGGGGTCTTTTGGGGAGTTGAGAGTCAACAGTAGGATCCATAATCCTATTGGGAGAAGCTGTTGGACTTGAGCTTGAGGGTAAAATGTAAGAAGCTGTTTAACTGGAGGCAGAAATGTCTCTGCATATTCTGCTTACCTCCTAAGAATATCTTTTTCCTGCAGTGTACTTAAACCTGGGCTGATAGCTTATGCACATGCTCTTGTTCAAGCAGTTGTGAAGAGCAAATGAAGAATCTGTTTAAATGAGAAGGCTCTGGTTGATACTGGGTACAAATAGTGCTTTTTCAGGATCTGAATGAAGCATTCGACAGAGGTTTAGCCAGGAAAATTCTGCACTCTCTGCTTCAATGACTGACAGCTATGAGACCAACAGGAGACAAGAGCTCTGAGACTAGACATCTGCCCCCTCAGGGTGGGAAGTCATCATCCCCAGAGGCAACAGTGAAGCCTTTTATGCAGCTACTCAGGAACCAGAGGCAGACGAGAAATAGATGGGGGCTGGATTATAGATTTGCTGGCCAGGGTAATGGATAAAAGGGAGAGTAAGTAGAAAAGGTAAATTAATGTATATTAAAAAGTCAGGGAAAAAACACATGAAAAAGATGTTCAACATCATTAGCCATTAAGGAAATGCAAATAAAAGCCACAATGAGATATCAGTACACACCTATCAGAACAGCCTAAGTAAAAAATAGTAATTGCATAAAATGCTAGCAAGGACACAGAAAAAGGGAATTACTCATACATTGCTGATGGGAATGTAAAATGGTGCAGCCACTCAGAAAAACAATTTGGTAGTTTCTTGTACAACTAAGCATGCAATTACCATAAGCCCCAGGAATTGCACCCTTGGGTATTTATCTCACTGTAATAAAAACTATATTCACCCCAAAATCTGTATGCAAATGTTCATAGCAGCTTTATTCCTAATAGTAAAACTGGAAATGAGTCAGATGTTCTCCAACAACTGAATGACTACACAAACTCGAGTACATCCAAACCATAGCATGGCACCCAGCAATAGTAATAACTAAACTACTGATACACATAACAACTTGGATAACTCTCAGAAGAATTATGCCCACTGAAAACCAGTCAATCCCAAAAGGTTACATACTATAAAATTCCATTTATACAGCATTTTTTGAAATGAAGAAATTTACAGAAATGAAGAACAGACTATTGGTTGTCAGGGGTCAAGGATGGTGGAAAGCAAGATGAGGGATCTTGGGGTGATAAATGGTTCTGTATCCTGGCTTTAATCAATGTCAGTATCCTGGTAATGATGTTACACTAGAGTTTTATAAAATGTAACCATTGGGGAAACTGGGTAAAGTGATCTTAGGCTCCATCTGTATTATTTCTTACAACTGCATATGAATCTATAATTACCTCAAAATTTAAAGTTTGATTAGAAAAAATAATAAAAGACAGGGAAGTACCAGCAAAAAGAAAGACAGTGCCCCTTCCTTGGTCATCAATCCCTCAGACTTACAAGAAAGAACCTCTGTGGGCTAAAATTTTGTTATTTATTATTTTGTTTCTTGTTTGGAGACAAGAAAGAGAGTAATGGTCTAAAAAAGATTAGAAGAGAAGTGAAGAAGACTGTTAAGGCTTTTGCTGGTTGTATAAAGTTTCTCTCTGCCCTCAGCTATTTCAGTAATGACTTATTTTTCAAGGCCTTTTGGAATTGGATGTGGGTTTGTTTTAAATTCAACACCGTGGAGACCTAATATGAAAACTGAATGCCCTGCCTCACTACAGCAGGTCCCAACTAGGTGAAGTTATAAAAGGACCCTGAACTTGGTGTGGCCTGAATGCACCAGACCCTCAATGGACCCAAGTGAAGACGCTTGCCTGGCCACAGAGAACAAAAGGATTTGCTTTGAACAGGATTTGTTTTAACCAACTATGTACAGACTTGTGGATTCATTTGTGCTATTGAAAAAACAAATTCCAATCTTAAATTAGTATGTCCACACTAAATTATGCTTTGTACCACTTAAAATCCCCTAAGGTTGCCATTTTGGCAAATTATTTAGTGAATTTCTTCACTGAGGACTGTGTGTGTGTGTATGTGTGTGTGTGTGTGCGCGCGCGCGCACATATTTGCTCATGCATGTTCTTCCTTGCCTGGCAGGTAAATAAACTCAGCTTAAAAAAGTAAAAAAAGCTCTTGTCTTTTTTTTTCTTGCCAAGCTTTAGGACTCAAGCAAGAAGACAAAAAGTACTGGTAGAAGGGCCTGGTAATCAGGACAATAAGAAATTGGCTGTATTAAATACGAATTCAGAGGAAAGTTTAATGAATATTTAAGAAATCCAAAGTTCCAAACCCCATTTAAATCTGAAAGTTCCAAACAATAAAATCTCTATTTTAATAAATGATAATGTCACTATAATTTATTATTTCAATTCTAATTTCTTTGTCTATATTAAATAAACACTTCTTAATTTCATTCTTTTTAAATATCAAGCTGGCCCCAACTGCAGTTATTAAGAGAGCTTTTAGATGAGTAGATAAAAAAAGCTGTGGGACATTTATACAATGGAATACTATACAGCTGTAAAAAAAGAAGGATCTCTTACCCTTTGGGACAGCATGGATGGACTTGGAGAGTATTATGCTAAGTGAAATAAGCCAGTCAGAGAAAGATAAATACCACATGATCTCACTCATATGTGGAATCTAAGGAACAGAATAGATTGACAAGATAGGAGCACAAACATGAAAGAATGGAACAGACCAACAGATCTCAGAGGGAAGGCAGGAAGGAGGGCAGGAAGAGATTAACCAAAAAACGTATAAGCATATATGAACAGCCCATGGACACAGACAATGGACAGGTGCGGGCCTGGAAGGGATGGGAGATGGGTGGAGGGGGGTAATGAGGGGAAATGGGGGACATCTGTAATACTCTCAACAATATGATTAAAAAAAGAGAGCTTTTTATTTCTTGTGCAGTTTCCATAAGGGTTGTTTTTTTAATGAGAACATATAATTATTGCTAACTCATATCATTAGATATACATAATATTTACTTAATGAAAAAAAGGTGTCAAAATGTTTATTTCACTTTGAATCTTCCAAAATGATATGTCATATAAAATAAACCCATACAAAATAAAGAACGCAAAAATTATCAATCAAGTACATCGATAAACTAATACTATACAGGGAAACTTTCTGATGCTTTTGACAGCAATTTACCTCACAGATTGAAGTAACAGAAGATTCATTTTTATTCCTAAGTGCATGCTGCATTGGGTTCAGCTCTATAAGCCTTTACTAAGCAATATATTAAGAACAGAGCTATAGTATACTTTGATATCAGGTAGTGCGATTCCTCCAAATTTGTTCTTTCTCAAGCTTGCTGTGGCTATTCAGGGTTTTGTGTGGTTCCATAAATTTTTGGAATATTTGTTCTACTGTGAATTACACCATTGGTATCTTGATAGGAATTGCTTCAAATCTACAGATTACTTTGGGCAGAATGAACATTTTAATGTTAATTCTTCCTATCCATGAGCACAGTATATGCTTTCACTTATATGTATCTTCTTCAATTTCTTTCGTCAGTGTCATCATTTTCTAAGTACATGTCTTTTACACCTTGGTTAAATTTATTCCTAGGTATTTTTTTATGCAATTGTAAATGAGATTGTTTTCTTAGTTTCTGTTTCTGATAGCTCCTTATTGCTGTATAAAAATGCAACTGATTTCTGGATATTTATTTTGTATTCTGCTACTTTACTGAATTTATTATTAGGTGTAATAGTTTATTGGTGGAATCTTTAGGGTTCACTATATACGGTATCATATCATCTGCAAATAATGATAGTTTTACTTCATCTTTTCAAATATGGATGTCTTTTATTTATTCTTCTTGACTGATCGCTGTGGCTAGTACTTCTAGTACCTATGCTGAATAAGAGTGGTGAAAGTGGACACCCCTGTCTTGTTCCTGATCTTAAGAGAAACACTTTTAGTTTTTACCCATTGAGTATGATGTTGGCTGTGGGCTTATCATATATGGCCTTTACTACATTGAGGTATGTTCCCTCTATTCTCACATTGCTGAGAGTTTTTATTATAAATGGGTGCAGGATTTTATCAAAAGCTTTTTCTGCATCTATTGATACAATGATGTGGTTTTAATTCTTCATTTTGTTTATGTGTGTATCACACTACAAGGCCATAGTAATAAAAACAGCATGGTACTGGCATAAAAACAGACATATAGATCAATAGAACAGAACAGAGAGCAATAAACCCATGCTTATAGTCAATTAATAACAGACAAAGGAAGCAGGAACATACAATTGGCAAAGACAGTCTATTCAATAAATAGTGTTGGGAAAATTGGATGGATACGTGCAAAAAAATTAAACTAGACTACCTTCTCACACCATACACAAGAAGGAACTCAAGGTGGATTAAAGACTTAAATGTAAGACTCAAAACCATAAAAATCCTGGAAGAAAACACAGGCAGTAAACTTTCTGACATTTCAATATTAGCAATATTTTTTTCTGACATATTTCCTTGGGCAAGGGAAACAAAAAAATAAACAAATGGGACTACATCACACTAAAAATCTCCTGCACAGCAAAGGAAACGGTCAACAAAATGAAAAGACAACCCACTAAATGGGAGAACATACTTCATCAATGATACATCTGAGAAGGGGTTAATTTCCAAAATTTATAAAGAACTTATAAAACTCATCACCAAAATAACAAACAATCCAATTAAAAAATGGGCAAAGGACCTGAATAGACACTTCACCAAAGAAGACATACAGATGGCCAATAAACATATGAAAAGATGTTCAACATCACTAATCATCAGAGAAATGCAAACTGAAACCACAATGAGATATCACCTCACGCCTGTCAGAATGGCTGCCATCAACAAATCAACAAACAACAATGTTGGCGAGGGTGTGGAGAAAAGGGAGCCCTCTTACATTGCGGATGAGACTGCAGATTAGTGCAGCCACTGTGGAAAGCAGTATGGACCTGCCTCAACAATTTAAAAATAGAACTGCCTTATGACCCAGCAATTCCACTTCTGCGATATATCCAAAGAAACCCTAAACACTATTTGAAAGACTATATGCACCTCTATGTTCACTGTAGAGCTATTTACAATAGCAAGATTTGGAAGCATCCCAAGCAATCATCAATGGATGAGTGGATCAAAAACTGTGGTATGTTTCACAATGGACTACTACTCATCAGTAAAAAAGAAGGAAATCTTACCTTTTGAGACAACATGGATGGACCTGGGGATTATTATGCTAAGTGAAATAAGCCAGTCAGAGAAAGACAAATACCATGTGATTTCACATATAGGTGGAATCTAATAAACAAAATAAACAAACAAAACAGAAAGAGACTAATAGATACAGAGAAAAGACTGACAGCTGTCCGACGGGAGAGGTATTGGGGGGCTGGGTCAAATAGGTGAAGGGATTAAGCAAAAAATTTAAAAAACAAAACAAAACAAAACAGGGCTGTTTCAGTGATAAATGCTATACCTTTATCACTGTTTCTGCCTGTGAGGGGTTTACATGTTCATTAAACTTCGGTAAAATTACCTAAGTAGTGTGCTATTTCTGCTTTCTGAAAAACCAGGGCATACACCTGTCTTTTACTCTTTATAGAAATGAGATATAGATAATGGTGGCTAAATTGCACTGAACCTTTAATTTGCATCATAATTTTCTGAGAGTAAAAGGAAAGATATAAGGAAAACATGTTCTCAACTTCAAAGTCATTTTCCCAGACTGATCCAGATTTTCACATTCCCCTCATATTTATCAGGTAAATCAGTTATACGCATTCTTCAAGACACACATAGGATACCATATTTTATCAAATCTAAGACTACAGTATCCATCATTATTTTGTGTTTTGTATAAAAAGGGAAAATCCTGCCAATTAAACTACAATTTACCATCAAATTTTGTCTATCACATCAATTTTTGTAAATGTGTATATCAGAATGTTAGATAGGACTCTAAAGACATGCTTATCCACAGAGCTGTGTCCATCAACCTACACAACTGTGCCATAAACCAAGCTTTTCAAATAGTATTCATTTAAGAAGAAAAAACGTGGACTCAAGGACATGGGCTAAGTCTCACCTATACATTGATGCAATCAAAAACCTTCCTCCAGAGTCCTCTGACCTTTAACATGAGAATACCGATTATTAAAAATAATAGCAAGAGAATATATATAATAATTGGAATAGAACAATAATAATCCAGTATAGTTTTTGTACTCAAATAAAATTAGATTCTTAAATTTTCTTAACTTACCAGCATTACTTTTTTAAAAATATTCATCTGGAAACTTTAGGCTTAATTTTTTAGCATATAACATTTACCAGCATGTAAAGAGATACTTAATATCTATTAAAGGGTGTTCAGATTTAAACTATTCTGTTAAAAAGCATGTCTTCATGTAAACAGCTTTCCTTGGCCATATTTTTTCATAAATGATGTTTCTAGTTATACCATAAAAAAAGAACCAAATACATTGTCATCAAATCATTCAAATCAAATTCAAAAATTTTAATTTTTCATGCCTTTGCTGAATGAGCAGAAAATACATGGAGTTAGCTCTCACTCTACCATACGTAAGTCTAGAATTCTCAAATTCTGGGCTGCAGTTCTCAAGGCAGAATAACAACTGTAGCTCCGATGTGCCCAATCACACCAAAGTGTGTATTCCTTTCACTATACTTTCTGTCAACAAGAACATCAACAATGAACGCTCAAATGTGCCCTAAACACTTGTGCCAACATTTTTATTGTCATTTCTGTCGGATAGACATGAGCAGAGCAAGGACAACGTGCCAGGTGCAGAAAGTCACCAGGGCGGGAAGCCCCAGATGCCTAGCAAGGGGCAAAACTGGGAAAACAAGAACCAGGGTACAGGTTACTTTTTGCTATCCCCATTTTATTATACTACGTTTTTCTTTAATCTCCCTTCCAAAATTAGCATATCTGTGATTCAATTATCACATCAATTCCTAACATACCATGGGCTTAAACTACTCCAGGGCCAGGTATTTTCACATATATTGCCTTTTGAAGACTGCTGTTTAACTCTTGTCATTCTATTTTATGGATGCTTTATGAAACTTTGCCTTGTCTACCTTACTCTAGAAGATATTAAACAGAGATTGGCACAGTATCTTCCTTGTTCTTTTTATAATTCATATAAAAGTATAAAAGACAATTAGGGAATAAATATATTAAATAACAAGAATAACTTTCAATTCTGAGCAATTTTCCATTTTACTCTGATTTCCCGGACTAAGGATTTTATTCTCTATTCACTGAACTACAGAAACTTTAGAGAGCAAAAGCACTTAAGAATCAACCCACTTATTTACAGATGATTTTCGCCCATCAAGAATAACTATTTCCTGATGACTTACCATGTACCAAGAACTCTATAAAATGCTCTGCTTCAGGTACTTTATTCAGTCCTAACAATGACCCAGGATATAATTATTGGAACCACTTCATAGATGAGAAAACTAGAAATCAGAGTAGTTAAGAAATTGGTCCAAGGCAGAACTACAACTGTAGCTCTGATGTGCCCACTCACACCAGAGTGTGTATTCCTTTCACTATATTTTCTGTCAACAAGAACATCAACAATAAATGCTCAAATATACCCTAAACACTTGTTCCAATATTTTTATTGTCATTTCTGTTAGACAGACATGAGCAGAGCAAGGACGATGGGCCAGGTGCAGAAACTCACCAGGGCAGAAAGCCCCAGATACCTAGCAAGGGACAAAATTCGGAAAACAAGAACCTTGTCCCCAAGGTAACCTATTCTCTCCTAGCATATCACTGGTCCTGTGGTTTAGACCCCCTGAGCATTTCCTCCCTAAAGATAACATCTAGGCCTCAGTTGTATTTCAGCTCCAGGCCCAGAAAAGCAGCAACACCAGACAAGTGGCGATAGTGGCTGCCTCAGGACCAGATACATTGACTGATGACCCCCTGCCCTGGCCCTGGCCAATCAGTGGAGACCAGGACCCTGAAAGAGCATGCCTGGAAAGCTGATGAATATTCTATTGAGACCCTCCCCTGAGAACTTCCCTAAGATTTCCACTGGCAAGAAAGAGATAAATATACTGAGGAGAAATGACTCAGCACAGGCTCCCCTCCAGCGGAGCACGCCAATGCCATCTCTTTCCTTCTTCTTCCCTCTGAGAGGACCCCAGGAGACTTGCAACCAGGGGAGCAATGGGCAGCGGCAGCTTATCCCTGGCTTACCCCCTGAACCTGTCCCGAAGGTCCCCTTCTCTCTCTGACTTCTCAGTGAGCCAAAGCAGCCTAGCCTGGGCTCGCCTGTTGCTTCCTCTATGCACCTTCCTTATTTCACTGTCCTAAGTATATTTTTGGGGTCATCATGAAGCCAATACCCTTTGGCTCAGTGCTGTGCAGCCCTTCCCTTTGGATATCCCCATCCCCACCTTTTCCTTGAATAAATTCAATTTTTCTTTATTCACTGTCTGAGATGGCTGTTTACCCTGCCTGCATACCACCAACTTTAGCCTTTCAATTTCTTCCTTTCTTTCCTTTTATTCCTTTTTAGTTTCTTCTGAATAAATGCAACAAAATTATTACTTTCCCTTAATATAAAATAATGAAAATTTTATTAATAGTTGACTACCAATCATTAAAACGTTCTCCTTGAAAATACTGGACTAAATTCAATTATCAATAAGTCATGTTCTTCAAATTCTTTATATCCAATTATCTAATCAGGTTGCCTATTTTCCTGATTCTCTGATGACATCTGGAACGATTTAACTTTGGTTTTACTAAGCTTTGCCTAATTAATTTCATATCATAATTCAATGATGTACTGATGTATTCACCCACCAAGTAATACCTATAGAAACTCCTAATTGCATACACCAGTTAGAAAGCCAAAATGGTAAAAATTAAATTGAATTAAAATAAAGCCTTCAAAGATGACGTATAGTTGTGTGTTGCTACGACACATTTTGATGTCCAACTTTCTACTTTGCAAAGAGGTAAAAAGCTTCTAACATGAGACAGCAAGTGTAATGCCCTTCATACGTGGATTCCAATGAGTGTGCTCTCCCAGTCCCTTTACATCTCCACCTATATTCTTTCCTAAATAATATCATGGATTCTAATGATTTCACATCAAGTTTTATACATACACTCTATTATCTATCTCCATTCTAGGACACCATCCTGAGTTTCAAACCAACATGTATCTCTGCCCAAATCTCTAATTAGATGTGTCACTGAATGTATCTAATTTTTTTCAATACTGAACTCTCTACCTCTACTCCTCTCCCAAACTTACTACACCTCCGGTGTTGTCTCTCAGAAAATTCACCGAGTTGCTGAAGATAGAAACCTGAGATTCATCCTTTCACCTCATTTTCTCTCATCTCACACATCCAACATTTATCTATCTACCTCCTTAACATTACCACTGGAATTTTTCATCTTTCATTCTTACAGTCCTCACTCTAGTCCAAGCCAAGATCATTACTGTGAAGACTGCTACAATAGCCTACAAATTTGGTTTAGTAAAATCTGAATCCACTCTATCGACTCCAATTCTTTCTGAATTCTAAGCAGAGTGATCTTTTAAAATGCAAAGGGGATCACTTATTTAAGACCATGGTTTTCAACCACCTTTATGTCAAAGTCTAAAATCCTACATATGGCTTTCAAGGTCCTTCTAGATCTGGCACTTTTCCACGTTGTTCAGTCTCAATTTTTTTATTGAGTTATAAATGACATATAACATTAGTTTCAGGTGCACAACATAATGGATGATTTAATGTTTATATATACTGCAAGATAATTACCAAAATAAGTCTAGTTACCATCTTCACCATACAAAATTTTAAAAAACATTTTCTTGTAATGAGAATTGTTAAAATTAAATTTCTTGGCAACTTTTAATTATGCACTACAATATTATTGACTCTAGTCATCATGCTGTACATTACATCCCCATGACCTATAGTATATAAACAAAAATTGGTACCTTTTAACCCCCTTCACACATTTCGCCCATACCTTGATACCCTTCCCCTCTGTTTTCTATGAGTTTTATTTTGTTTGTTCATTTGTTTTGTTTTTGAGTGTCCACATATAATTTAATCAGATGGTATTTGTCTTTCACTGTCTGACTTATTTCACTTAGCATAATACCCTCAAGGTTCATCCATGTTATCACATTTATCTATCAATGGACACTGAGGTGGTTTCTTCCAATCTTGGCTATTGTAAATAATGCTGCAATAAACACAGGCGTGCACATATTTTCAAATTAGTGTTTTCACTTTCTTCAGATAAATACATAGAAGTGAAATTGTTGGATCATGGTAGTTCTATTTTTAATTTTTCAAGGAACCTCCATACCATTTGCTATGTATGTCAAGATGCTCATGTTTTAGAAACGTTTTTGTTTCCTTTCAATTAAACAAACAAAAGTCACACAGATCCAGACAAATTGCCTGACTTTTACTTGGTTGATTGAAAGAAAACAAAAATATTTCTAAAACACAAATATTTTTTGCATACATTACAAAGAATGGTGTCTTTAAATGTTTCTGACCTATTTGTAAAAAATAGTTTTGCATTGAAAAGAAAACCCTTACCAAAAAAACACAATTAAATAGTATATGACAAAAGGTAGCATATATTTTATGAAATTTTTCAGTCTTATCAAAATTGCTGATTGTGAAATTACCAAGTTCCTTAACAGAAATTGAGTTCGGGGCTGCCTTAGTATTTGCAACAGCCTTTTTTTGCATGATACCTAATGTTAATTTCAATGTAGTTTTCTGTTTACACAATAATATACAATTATATTGGTTACTGACACTCAATTAGACATAAACTTGACTTAGAGCCATTTGAGGGCATCAAAATTTCAGTTTCTATATTGCTTTATATGATATATTTTTTATGTTGTACCATTTATTTACATACTGCTTTCAAAACGAAATACATAGCCATTATTTTCTTCTACTATGGACCTGTAGCTAGAAAGGTATATATTAATTTTCATTTTACTGAGATCATGACACTATCCTAAATAATCTGCACAAAAAGATGCTTGCATTATTCATTGAAAAAATAGATCCAATTTTTCATTTCTATGGCCATTTTAATATGTCCTGTTAGATTTTATAAATCTATGCTAAATCAAATGGTTTCAGGGGATAATAATCTGGAGTAATATGATCGAAATACTAGCAACCAAGCTAATATCAAATACTATCTAAGAGGACTTTGGGTTTTAACTAACCCAGAACGTTATCTGAATATTAGTAATTAAACAAAGAGAATATATCAAAGAATACGATCCATATTATTTTACAAGAAATTAATAAAAATGTTGCATTCAGATATCCATAAAATTTATTAAAATATTGATTTAAAAATGTTTTTCCACTTAAGGTAATTACTGATAAAAAGAAGAATCAGCTTATACCTCTTCAATTAAAAGGAGAAAAAAGGCTTAGAAATTATATTCTATATTCAGAAAGACAAGAAAGGGGGAAGGGAATAAGAAAAGATAAACCAACAGTTTAAAAATTGTGATAAAGAAAAGACATTTATAGAAATACATATTTATGAAAGTAATGTAAATAAGTTAAATTCCCCCCACCTAAATTTAGAGTTAGATCCACAGATTCAAATTAATTTTAATGCTATCTTCAAGTTACTGATTCAAAAACAAAATCAGGAGTTTCTGGTCAAGATGGCAGTATAAGTAAACGCAGTACTCTAAACCTCCCGCAGCCACATCAAAATTACAATTAAATTACAGAACCACCCTCATTCATAACCACCTGAAATCTAGCTGGACAGAAGCCCTAAACTAAGGGGACAAGAAGCCACATCGAGACTGGTGGAAGGGGTGGAGATTCAGGGCTAGTCCCCCACCTACGTGTGGCAATTAAAAGTTAGGATGGCCCTGGCTATCGCCCAGAGGTTAGAGCGTCGGGCCACACACCAAAGGGTTGTGGGTTTGATTCCCAGTCAAGGGCATGTACCTGGGTTGTAGGTTCGATCCCAGCCCAGTCCGGGCACGTGCCCTAAGAGGCAACGAATTGATGTGTCTCTCTTACATCAGTGCTTCTGTCACTCTCTCTCTCCTCTCCCTCCTCCTCTCCCTCTCACTATCTCTAAAAATCAATGGAAAAAATATCCTCAGGTGAGAATTAACAACAAATAAAAAATTGGGAGGGACATCCCGGCTGCAGAGTTCCCCCCTAAGGAGTGAGAGGTGCCAGCCCCACAGCAGAAACCCCAGTCCAGAGTTCTGCTGCTGGGGAGTCCCTGATTGAGGCTGAGGGAGACAGAGGCCCTGCAGTCCCGGGCAGTTCCTCTTAAAGGGCGCACACGCGAACCTACTCGGACTCACTCACTCAGTGCCAGTGCTGGGGTAGGAGCTCGCAAGGTGCAGGGGATATTAAGGGGGGAAATGAATTGTTTAACATCAGAGCAAGAACTGGAGGGGCAGCTTTCTCCCAGACAGAAGTGCTGGCAAAGGCTATTGCTTCTTTGCTGAGCCCACAGAGATGGCAGGCAGGCACCATATCTGAGTTTCCATCAACCTGGGTAACCTAGATCCCAGTCAACCTGATGATTCCCTGAGACCCTGCCCTACACCATTATTTTGGACCCAACCCAAGCCATTTCCAGTAGCTTTCTATACAAATGGCTTCTCTTGCCTCAGGCTTTACACTTTCCTAAATTCTCTCAAACAGCAGCATCTGGCCTCTACATAACCTGTACATTTAGCTAAGTGGCCCTAGGCCCAGCACTAGCAGCAGCTGGCCTTGGGTAGCAGCTTGGTCTTTCCTAGGCATCTCCACGCCCAGCACTAGTAGTAGCCATCTGCAAATTCCTTTGTAGCTCATACTGGGTGGTGCCAGGCAGGGCACAAGTAGTGGCTGAACTTGCACCACTTGGAAGGCCCCAAAGCCAGTGCACCTGGTGGACAGCTGTAGACCATGGCAAATTACCACCCTACCCCTCCACAGGCTACACACTCAAGGGGCGGACTCGGCGGGCACTGAAGTCCCAATGAAGCAAGTCCTAATCTGTAGGGCCTGCCCCTGCACAGCAGCTCCTCCTCTGTAGCTCCAGCGGGTCCTCGAAGCCAACTGGCCTGGAGTCAGTGCCTCCCAGTAATATGTAAACATCAATGAAGGCTCAATTACAACAGGACAGCGCACACAGCCCACACAAGGGGCACACTGGGACCCAGCTCAGGTGACTAAGGAGGCTATGTCACTGGGCACCTACTATACAAGGCCACTCTACCAAGTCTGGGAGACATAGCAGCTCTACCTAATACATAGAAACAAACACCAGGAAGCAGCCCAAATGAGACAAAAAAAAAAAAAAAGGGCCCCAAATGAAAGAACAGGAAAAATCTCCAGGAAAAGAAGTGAAATGGAGGCAGGCAAACTACCAGGATGCTTAAAGAACTCAGTGAGAACATCAACAGCATAAAAAGAAAAGACATGAAAACATAATGTAAAAATAAACCTCCTGTTCTACAAGATCATGAACTGTGATTAAGAGAGATTGTGAGGAAAATATGTAACTGGTAAAAGAAAAAAAATTATAAAACATAAAATGCTAACACACCTCAAAAAGACACTGTAAATTCTTAAGAAATAAATATTTCAATTACTATATGATTTTTTTAAAGTGCAAGTAGCTTTATGAAAGGTGGTACAAAGAGTGGAGGTAAGGGGTAAGTGTACAAAATCGGGGACAACCATGCAATCAACACTTCTGGGACGGACCCCGTGAGGATGGGTTCGGTTTCAGCATTGTGTTCCTTCATCACTCGCGACACTCATCTGTGTTAGTGTCCTGTGCATACACTGGTTGTGCTGCAAAAACATTACTATATTAGAAAAAAATCATGAATGTAGCAATGTGATTTTGGCATTATACTGTCATAATTCGCCTTTTAACCAATTGTGCAATAGCTAATTCTCATCTCAGAAACATATATAGAGAAATAGACTTTAAGAAACAAAAGATTTACTTCACAGTTTCTTGAATAGTTCATTCTCCTATTAAAGAGAGCCTCTTTTTGTGATTTCACATTTTCTTTGCTCAGTGTGGGGTGGGAGAGGTATGAATTATTTTGTTTCAATACTATCAGAGAAACTGTCACCATAGCTCAATGTCTTGAACTCTGATGCACACAAGTGGACAAAGACAGCATTGAAAAGGAGACTAAAACCCAATCTCATTCAGAAATACAGATGAGATATTTTTCAGCAATATGTAGAAAGATGTGCCACAATGAAATAAAGTTTAATCCTAGAAAATTAAGATGAGTTTAATATTAACTTCCTTAATAATACTAATACATCTTATTAGAGGTCAAAGAGGGGAAAAAATCACAATATTTGGCAACATTCAGTACCTGTTCATGATGAAATCTCACAGTAAACCAGTATGACTAGAATAAAGAATATCTATCTCACACTTACATTATTTACTGAAAAAGAATACAAGATTAGAATCTTGTTGGTTAAAATCAGAAATAAGAGAATGCTGTTTACTTTTTTTAAATATATATTTATTGATTTCAGAGAGAGGAAGGGAGAGGGAGAGAGAGAGTTGAAACATCAATGATGCGAGTCACTGATCGGCTGCCGCCTGCACGGCCCCCGACTAGGGATCGAGCCCACAACCCGGGCTGTGCCCTGCCCGGGAATCGAACCCCGATCACCTGGATCCTAGGTCGATGTCCAACCGCTGAGCCACGCCTGGCTAGGCTACTTTTTATTAATATAAAAGGTCCACTCAGTATACTAACTCAAACAATAAGTGACAAAGATAAAATAATATGTAACCGATAATAAATAAGTAAATAAATGCCCGGTTAGTTTGTAAGTTTACGGCGACTCTCTGTGTTTAAGGACATGAATGCACATGGGGCTTCTATGAAGAGGAGGGACAGAGAGAATAAGGGAGAGGACATGCCCACGTTTAGGTTTTCGACTTCAATAACAGAAAATGGTTTTCTGTTCTCCCCAAGTTCATTTATGCTTATATCATATGTAGAATCATGAAGCATAGCGACGTTGGCAGAACACTACATAATCTATAATGGCCTTTCAGGACAAAAGCTGCTATGTCTTCTCAGCAGGGCAGACTATTCTTTTTCACACAAAAATAATTGTATTATTGCACTTTAATGCAAAGTCTCAGAGGGGGATAGCTGAAAAGAGATGCTGCTTCTTTTTTTCATTAAAAATAATAAAGCACAGAGAATATTTCATCTGATATATCCCCCACTCCCATTTTCATTAACTCTACTATTCAAGATGTCGACTCTCTGATTCAGTTGGAAGGAGTATGTTTTAGAGGACTCTAAATCTTTGATTTTAGAATCACATACATGATTCAAGTCCCTAATCACTTCTAAATTAACACCTACGGTATTGAGCAGGTGCATGGAAAAAGATTTACGGCAGTTACTCAAGTATGTTCGTAGACCTATTTAAGTTTTGCTTCCCAGGGAGGCCTTTGCTGGCCACGCTAGCTAGCTACCCCATTTACAATGCTCTCAGACCCTCTCTAAATAGCCTGTAGCATTCTTCACCACTGTTTAATATCTGTCTTCCCCAGGGCTGTTCCACAAGGTCAAAGGCTGAGATTGTTTTGTTTCCTGTAGAGCTCCAAATCTTAGTTCACAGGTGAGAACTAAGGGCATTTTTAATTGTAGGTTACTATGGGTTTTTTATTTAAGAATATAAGCTGATCTATAGAGAAAATAAAAATAGAGCTAGTACTATTAGCAATTCCAGCCCTTCAACTAATTTTCTCTAGCCCAATGATTATAACGCTTCTTTGAAAATCACTGGAAATAAATTGGAAAGAACAGGAAGACGTTGGGAAGCAGTGTTTTGGAAAAGTCGCCTGGCTAAAGCTAGCCTCACTGTCAGTCCTAGGCTGGCCCTTCCCTGCTGTCACCATATCCATTCCTGCACTGAATCTGCCCACATCGTTCTCTTCTTCCTTCCCAAGCTTCAAATCATAGCTCAAAAATCCTCCTATTTCCAGACTAACCATCTAACCTTCTGAAAATCTTTTGTCTTCCAGAATCTATAAATTATTCTGACCACTTACACTCTTAATTTTCTTTCTCCATTAGTAATTTATTAATCTTATATATGCTTTCTGTCCCAATCCATTAGTGCATACATCTTTTAATCAGGGGCACCATTTAATTATTTTTCTTTTCTTACCTAGTAATTTCACCAAAGCCTAAAATGACTCATAAGACGTTGAAAACAAATGGCAGAAAACTGATGTTAATGAATATACCAAGCTCCATGGAGAATACAGTAATCCCCCCTTAACCCCAGGAGAGGCATTCCTAGACCATCAGTGGATGCCTGAAACCATGGGCAGTGCTGCACCCTATATATACTGTTATTTTCCTATACATACGCACCTTTTCACTTAAAGAAAGCACTTGATGGCTTCTTTCTGCCATATCAAAAATGCCAGCATCACTCTTGCACTTTGGGTCATTATTAAGTAAAATAAGGGTAACTTGAACACAAGCACTATGATATTGAGGCTGCTATACCTCTGATAACCGAGAGGCCTACTAAGTGACTAATGGGCAGGGAGCGTTACACAGCATGGATATGTGGACAAAGGGATGATCCACCTCCCGGGCAGGATGCAGCAGAACACACCGAGATTTCATCACTATGCTCAGGACAGCATGAAATTTAAAACTTATGAATTGGTTATTTCTGGAATTTTTCATTTAATATTTTCAGACTACAGTTAACCACGAGTAACTGGAACTACAGAAAAGTAAAACCATGGACAAAGGAGGACTACTGTAAAGACTTCCAAAAGTTTCTGCCCACCAGAAACTTTACTGACGAAAAATTAGATATGTACTTGAATAAGCTGGCAACACAGTTCATCTATTTTGGACCTTAAGTCTCTTCGGTACTTGAAGCATCTTTCTGCGTTTGGATTATACAAATGCTTTACTGTTACCCTTCCAAGGCCATTTGCAACTTAATTGTTCTCAGGCAGAGCTTTAATAATAGTAGGCATAAAATGAATACTCAGGAATTTTTGTCAAAATCATATTAACCTCTTCACTCAGGTATCAAGCTCCCTAATCTGCCCCTCTATCTTTCCCAGTAAGGAGTTAATTGAGTTTCTTACAACTACTTGTCTAATTCCCATGCCAAATCATTAAGGGCTCAATAACTGCTTGAATAGAGTTGAAAACCTCAATTAGCTATAACCCCTCAAGAATGTTTTTGTGACAAAATTCTGTCGCTGCAAGAAACACATTTAGTCTTCTCAGTGAAAAGGGTCTTTCTAAGAGACTTATGGAAAGGCCAAAAGGAACAAAGTGTTTGGGCCACCATCCCCAGTCAGAAAGCAGGAGAAAACATCAAGTTGAATGACAAAGTATAGAGAAACTAAGTAAAATTGAAGAGTCTGACCCAAAGTATTTACCCTCTGAAGTTTAAGCACACATATGAGCTCCTATTCAGAGTCCACTTGGCACAATTTCTATGGAAGCTGCTACTTTTGTGTAATGAACAAGGAGAGAAGAAATACATCAACACAGATAAGCTTTCCTAAGGGCTAAGTACAGACATCTGTCTTCTAGCACTTTACAAGTGTACCTCACAACGACACACCTCCCTTGGTTTTCTTCCACAGAGTGAGAGATGAGCTCCTAAAGGAGCCCACGGTAACAGCTTTCAATATTTATACCAACAAGTACCTTGCCTTTGTGATTTTTTTCTAATAGCTGGTTTCCCCTCAGTGCCTCAGAAAAAGAAACTAGGTTGGTACTGAATTGTATGAGGAAAAAAATTCCTATGTCTTTGCTTTCTTCAAAATGACTTCTATGAAGTCATTTCAAAGTTTTAGAATCACTTGGATAACTAGAGCTATTCAATAAATATCAAGCAGTTTTGGAGTTAAAACAGAGGAGTGCTATTTGTGAATCATTTTTTGTGCTAACTTCAATACCACAAAGTAAGACTTAAAATACAATGAGCTACAATTACATTTAAGCTCTAAATCAATTCACCATGACTCAAAGATGTGACATAGGCCTCAGTCAGACCACTCTTCCAGTGGCGTTCTTCAAAGCTGGAGCCAATAGTCACTGAGGAACCAAAGAGAAATGTTCTAAAATATCTCCCTAAGGGTAGACAATTTTGAGAATTTGATATTAGCAGTAAGAGGGCAAGACTGTTATCTTTGCTACAAAGTCTACTTTTACTTACGAAAATCAATCAAAATATTCCAAAGCCTAGCTCCTTTGGTGACTCACATCCTGTGGGGACTAGAACATTCATGGTCTGGTCTGATTTGTAGTAAATTCAATGAACTGGATTTTACAAATGCCAACAGGCACCCAGTCTATTATTACATAGGACAGTGAGTTATACAACAGTATGGTGGGTCTTGGCAATGGGAGTGGCTGAGAAGGTGAAATTAGAGGGGAAAGTTAGGACTCTTATAAACTTTTTCTTTTTTAAAACAAGGAAGCATACCAATCAACGACTACTACCCCAGGCCGAAATTTTACATTACTGGTCCTACACTAGAGATCAAATGAGTTCTGAGTGAGGAAGGAAAGACCTAAATGATAGCATTTGCTGATCATGGTATAAATACCCCCACCCTGGCTCACTTCAAGCTATCAAGATCACATCAATCTGTTTACAAAATTCCTGTTCACCTCCAGCAAGCCAGCTCCAGCAAACCTCTCCCCAAGGGTATCTAAAGGTGGCTACATATTGGAATGACTATTTGTTTAAATGGACAGTAACAACAATTTGAACATTATATTTTTCACAGAAGGCCAAAGAACGAAAGAAAATCCTCCTGCATGTATATTCGAATTAGAAAAGTTGTTGCAGAAGGTTCAGCAAACAGGCACAACTAGACAGCAATTCGTAAAATATTTTCAGACAGTAAAAAAGAGCAAAAGTAGTTTTTAGGGAAATGCAAATGTGAGGTTCAGTCTACCTGAGGACTTGAGGGTTCAGCATCAGGTGAGGCCAAAGACAGAAGAGAGTTTAACATTTAGAGTAAGGCCCAGGGCAAGACTGCAGAGCCAGGAGCTGAAGCCCCAGCCCAGACTGACTGAGACATGACATGTGATCAGAGTAGAAGACAATAAAAGTAACCAGGATCTTATTCTACAGCCAAAGTCCCCAAAGGAAAATAACCAGGGCACTTATAAGGGACATTGGCTACTATTTTACTACCACTGTGGGGAGAAATCAGAATAAAAGGTATATTTTTACAACAAAGGAAAACTACCCTCTATAATTTTCAGATCTTCAAACACTATCATCTACCTATCAATTATCCATCTATCAATAAAGCTAGCCATGCTGCAATTATTGTTGTTTTTATTTAAAACTATCACTTTCTGCATGATTACTTTTGATGGGCACAGGCAAACTTTACCCTAATGCTCCTTTACCAGCCCTGTGAAGTATAGGCTTACAGTATTCCATTTCACAAATAATAACACTGAAACAGCCCTGGCCAGGTGGCTCAGTTGGTTGGAGCATCATCCTGTGCACCAAAGAGGTTTTCGGTTTGTTCCTGGTCAGGGCACATACCTAGGATGCTGGTTCGATCCCCGGTCCGGGCATGTACGAAGGCAACTGATGTTCCTCTCTCACATCGATGTTTCTCTCTCTCTCTTCTCTCTCTCTCTCTGATCAATAAACATATCTTTAGGTGAGGATTTAAAAAAATTTAAAAACACTGAAACATAGAGACATGAATTTTCTCAAAGCACAAAGATAAAAATTAAGACAGCAGGAGCTTAAATCTTGGTATCGATCCAATGATTTTAATGATTTTACTTCCTCTTCTTTACTTTCCCTTCAGGATAAATTTAACAAAACTTTTTTTTTTGAGAAAAATCAAACAACATATACATCTTTATATATCACTTTTTAAGTAACTTAGGTAAATTTAAAAGTGATTTTTAATTAACATGAAACTCGATGTTTAAGGAGACAGGAATAAAGTAAATAAATGTACAAATATCTAAGCTGCCTGACAAGCCATGCACTGATAAGCAAAGCAAAATGTCTCATTCCAAAACTAGAAAGTTTTGCTCTATGTATAATCACATTGACATTTCAAACCTAAAATATAATGATAATAAAATCAGTTCTAATTCATTATTCTCAAAACTCTCACATCAAGCAAAGAAAAGTGGCTACGAAAATGACAAGTGTCACAGCCCCTGACACGGAGACTGGTGTTCGTTTGACAAGTTCCTCAGTTCCCTCTAGAAGGCAAAACTCCTTGTCAATCACGGAAAGCTCAGATAAAGGCAAAATGTAAATCTAGGTTTCCAGGCTCTAAATCTTCAAATTTAGCTTCCTCTAACCAGTTTCTGAGACAATATTATATGTTTCCTTATCTTCAAAGAAATTAGTGTTGCCTTCACTGTATTTCAACAGACCACGCACTCAGGCTGCTGCGGGATCACACAAGGCTGATCATCTCTTACCTCACCACTCTCCTTCCCTGAAAGTAAAAAGTATTTTAAGTTGAGGGCAAGTCAAATACATCTTTCTGTTCCCCATGTCTAGCACAGTGTATCCCATGAGCATTTATTAAATGTTGAAAAAATTAATGACTATTTTAGATACAGTTTTGAAAGATGCAGTAGCCTGGCCGGGCATGGCTCAGCGGTTGAGAGTCAACCTAGGATCCAGGCGATCAGGGTTCGATTCCCGGTCAGGGCACATGCCCGGGTTGCGGGCTGCAGCCGATCAATGACTCTCTCATCATTGATGTTTCTCTCTCTCTCTCTCCCTCTCCTTTCCTCTCTCTGAAATCAGTAAAGATACTTTTTAAAAAAAAAAATTTAAAAATGCAGTAGTATATCTCACATACATACAAAAATTTCCTCTCCCTGTGTGCCCACCCCACCCCCTCCTCCAAATGAGTGAATTCAGATAGTATTTTGAACCTCTTGACCAAATTTTAGTAGGGCCATATCTTTTGATATTAACTAAAGAAAAATTTTCCATCTTGTCTCCTATTTCATCATTACCATGCGTTTAACCCCCAATCTATCTTCTCAGCTAAATATTGCCCCTGCAGAAGACCCTAAGTATTGCTGTATAAATTCAATTGTTTGTATCTTTAGGGATAGAGGGCAAATGTTTAGTGTTCCCCTTTTCCTGACCCCCAGATGACTTAGGTCTTGTGTAATAAATATTGTAAACCATATATTGATATTCTTTACTTTCCCCTCCCTAAATTGCTGATTGAAGGCCCAATTTTATGTTAACTTCCAAATGCAACATTATTGTTAGAGAAATACTATCACATAATTGCAGTGAAGTGAAAAGTGGACCCAGACCTCTACTTCTATTAAGTCAAAAATAGCTCATACATTTAGACCAACACCAGTTGAATTACAGAACGTCTGTGCACACGACACACCATTGCTGCTGTCCCCTCTTACCCACGCCAGTAATCTTACTCCTTTTTTCCCATAGCTCAGGGAAAATGCCACAGATAATTTTCAGAAAGAGGTAGCACGTAAAAAGTAAATAATAACGTTATATCTCCAGTTTACACTTTTGTAATAACCACAGTTTCAAGAAATAAGGCAGAAAACAAACAAGTAGTTTCAGAAGTTCAAGTTTGGCTGGTACTAATATTTAATATATCCAATTATTATTTGATTAGTTACCAAAGTTACATATAACCTAAAGAATGGTATAGACATCAATAGATTGCAATACTCTACCCAATAACATTTAAAATTCATTAAGGCATTAAAATATTAACATCCTTTAAGTTATTTATTGATTGTACAATTATCTTCACTAAATCCTTCAAGCTGCTCTAGAAAGAATTTTCACTGATAGAATATTCATGTTTCTGAGGGGGAAAAAGTATAATCCTTCCAAATCTATGGACTTTTTATTAAGGAAGAAAATTCTACCCTTTTCTACAGCATGGATGGGCCTGGAGAACATTATGCTGAGTGAAATAAGCCAGTCAGAGGAAGACAAGTACCATACAATTTCCCTCATATGTGGAATCTAATGAACAACCTGAACTACCAAGCAAAATAGAGACAGACTCATAGATAGAGACCAGGCAGGCAGCTCGGGCAGGGGGAGGGGGGATTGGTGCGGTGTGGTGGGGGGATTGAGCAAAAACTAAACAAAAAAAGAGAGAGAACTCATGGACACAGACAAAAATGTGGTGATTTGGGGGGGGCAGTAGAAGAGGGCATAGAAGAGATAAATAGTATTGAAAAAATAACAATAAAATAAAATATAAAATAATAAAATAAATAAATAAAATAAATAAAAATAAATCTATGGACTTTTTATTTCCAAAAGACATATAGTTGCTTTGGATTCAGAAACAAGCTGTATCGATCGAAACAAGGAGAAGGGAAAGAAGGGTGCCAATCAGGAGATCAAGAGGACATTAATTAAGTACATAAATATTACTAAATATGTTTGTGACACTCAATGTACTAAGCTACAGGAACTTCAGCATCTATATTTGCATTCTTGACTTTGACAGCAACAGTAAAATGACATCCCTTCATCAGTAAGACAAGATTTTATTTAAGTCATGTGGCGGACTTGCATGTGATTTCAATTGTTTTGACATTTTTTAAAGAAAATGGAAATGGGTATTTAACTAAACAAAGAGGCATTTATGTATTTCACTCTGACTAAGTATAAGATGCCGTGATCAGCATATGCCTCCAGGAAAGAATGAATATCTGTTCTGTCCTCTAAAAACTGAGAGTAGTCCTCAGTCCTATGGGCAGGGCAGCAGTTGATTCCAGGCTCCTCCAGTGAGAGCCATAGGGCTGTGGGGCTTGAAGAACCACCTTCTAACTGGTCTAGCCCAGGATGAAGTCAAGTGGAAAGCAAGGCCAAATAACCCGAAGAAAATCAGCCCAGTCACTAAAGAAAATAGTCACCAGGTTAACAGAATATAATTAATGGCATTTCTTCTTGAAAAATAACGTAGTAAATATATTCCAGAAATCCAATTTCATAGGGGGTAATAGAAATTTATTTTTTATTAAAAATCTGCCTAGAAGGGTCCGAATTTATTTTATTTCTTAGTTAAGTATCTTCATTTGCTGAAATGAAAATCTGATGTTTCAATATTGTGACCAAAATACATCCATCAAAAAACGACACCATGCTGAATTAAGTGCTAACATAAAGAAACACACTATGCCATATTGCTTTAAAGTGAGAATTTCAACTGTGGAGCATCAGAGACAAGGTGTTAAACCAAGATTCCAAAGCTGTGGGAGTTTAATCATGGCTGTAAGGCTAACACAGTATAAAACTTCCGGGCCTCAGTTTTCTCACTGGCAAAATGCTGGTGCTTAGAATGTGAATATGAATTTTAAGGGACCTGAGAAATTAGTCATTCCTTTAACAGCTCATTTCACAGATTTTTTTTTTTAATGTTCAGAGATTGTCCCTATTTGTAGCTTTCCCCTGAATTTTTAAACTATACAATCCTTATTTTACATTTCTTTCATTCTACATCAACAAGGTCATACGTCATTAACAAAAGAATGCACAGCTACAGAGGAAATCTATATTTAACTTGTATCGAAACCATGTTTTTTAAGTTAAGCATCATTGTTACAGACAAGTATATAAGTGGTACTCTGTGTTGACAAGAAGTGAAAATGTTATAGAAGGAGCCAGCGAGGGAAAGAAATAGTATTTCTATCACCCCTATGATGTCTCATATTTAACTAAGCTATCTGCATAAAAAGGCCTGGCAGTATTCTTTGGCGTGTGTTTATATTTCGCTCTCACATTCCACAGTTTCTTCAGCTTCGATTCCTAGAGTAACCTTGAATATTATGGAACTTAAATGAAAAACAGAGGAACCCACTCAGATGTGCACTGTGTGAAGACTGTTTTACATTACATTTTCTGAATTGGTTTCAGTTTTTATGGAACATTGCCAGCCTGACAGTTCTAGAGACCAAACCTTTCCTGTTTGTTCACATGAAGAAAAAGAGAGAGAAACAGCACAGTAGATGCCAAATGGAAACAAGGGGTTTGGCCTTGTTCCAGGTGGCAAAGGGTAATTCAATCATCATTGCAATTCAGTTTGGGGGCTTATTTGAAATCTCCACAAGAATACCAATTAAAGACTTACAGTTTATTACATATAAATGTAATTACTAGCAGTTGAAATTAGATTATGAAAACTAATTTAAATGCCCAAATCCCCAAATAATCATTAAATTGTAATGATATATGGTTATAACTTTGAAAGTTACCCAAAAAAAATCAAATCATCATTTCTACAGAAAATCACTAATTTGTTGCATATCTGTTAAACTACCATAAAGTAGCTGGCCGTGACAGGTTTATTTTATAAATAAAAATAACCTATCCACATTATATTTAGTCAAGAGTTCTTCAGACAGCCTGGCCAGGCATGTGTCAGCAGTTGAGCTTCAACCTAGGATCCAGGCGATCGGGGTTCGATTCCCGGTCAGGGCACATGCCCGGGTTGCGGGCTCGATCCCCAGTCGGGGGCCTGCAGGAGGCAGCCGATCAATGACTCTCTCATCATTGATGTTTCTCTCTCTCCCTCTCCTTTCCTCTCTCTGAAATCAATAAAGACATATTTAAAAAAAAAAAAAAGAGTTCTCCAGACAAACAGAATCAATAGGCTCTCTATAGAGAGAAAGAGATTTCCTTTTTTAAATTGCCTGATGCCATTGTCAGGACTGACAATTCTAAAATCTGCAGGGCAGACCCGTAGGCTAGAAATTCAGGAAACAGTTGATGCTGCAGGCCTGAGTCCTAAGGCAGTCTGCAGGCTGAACTCCCACTTCCTCTGGGGACCTCCATCTTTCTCTCCTACGGCCTTCAACAGGTTGCATGAGCCACACTCACCCTGTCTCAGATCCCACTGATTTAAAATGTTAATCACATCTAAAAAACACTTGCACAGCAACATTTACACTGGTATTTAAACAAACATCTGGGCATGAGAGATTAGCCAAATTGACACAAAGTCAACCATCACACACAGGCAATATTTTCTATTTAAAATATTTTTAAAATATTCATTAATGTGGGCAATCTGCCTAACATATATAGGAATCATTTACATGACTATGGGTTTTTTCGTTTTTCATGAATTTATTGATCATATTAAAATCAATTTATATTTCACCCTATAACAAGTTGCGAGTGTAAAGATTTCTATAAGCTGAGAGCCCATTATGTAAAGCAGAGTTCTTTTCAATGGTTCCACTATTTCGAGTTTACCTGGATTGTATGAGGAAACCTCTATTGAGCTGCTACCCATCCCCAGCCAAACAATGCACCTTTCATTAACAATTTCTATTATTGTGCTTCCAGACCCTCAGACTTTCCTAATCTTACTTCATTAAATTTTGATAAATTCTCTATTTCATTGATTTTTTATAAGTTCTTTTGAAACCAATTTTTTCTTTTCAACATAATTTACTCCGGAGTTTTATTCAAAACCGGTTTGCAATTACAAAGTAATTACCTTCCTGCGAAAATCAGTCAGGCTTTAACTACTCAGGTAAACACAAACCTGTCCCATCTAAAAATCCTCAGTCTCGTCCAATCTTTGATGATCATGTAATTTCAGTATCACAAAAATGTAACTGGTTCATTTAAGATTAAACAGGCAAGTGAATAAAGGAAGAGAGAGGGTCATGATTCAGCTTTCTCTTTACTTACCAGTGGTGCAGGGAGGAGCAGATAGAAATATAGAGTACAATGACTGGACATAACTAACCTGCCACAAGACATTATTACATTGGATATTTGAACATAAGTCATAAAATATTTTCAACAGGTCAGTCCTTCCCAGAAAAAATAAAGTAAAATATTTCATTTTAACTACTTTGCTGAAAAGGTTATGAAAGTTAATGAACTCCTTTCAAAAGATCCCATATTACAAACTAAATCTCCAGGATATTAGAGTGTTAATAAAATTTTGTGAGAGGTGACACAGTGTGAAGAGAAGACAAAAGTCAGATGGTGTGAGCACTATTTGCAGATCTGCAATTTGCTCATTGGCTTAAGAATGCCACCATCCTAGGAACCTGAAACTCTCCAACTATTAAAATGAGATACAAAGTTCTGCCTGAATCAATGTGTAGCTCGGAATACCATGTCCATTATTTTAGTTTTTGTTTGAAAAATGAACTTTTAAAAAAATTATATTTAAAAGCATGTTCTCATATATTTTTTAACTCACTTTACTGAAGTATGATGACATACAAAAAGCTGTAGATATTTAATGTATACAACTCGATGAGTTTGGAGATAAGTTTACATCCACAAAACCATCATCACTCTCAGCGGCATGAGCTTACCCATCACCTCCAAAAGTTTCTTCCTGCAACCTGTGATTCATTTTCCTTTAGTGATAAGAGCACTTAACATATCATTTGACCTCTTAGCACATTTTGAAGTATATAATACTTAACTGTAGGCCCTACATTGCACAGTATATCTCCAAAACTTATTTATTTTGCATAAATGAAAGTTTGTACCCTTTAAGCAACACCTCCCCATATCTCCCTCCTCTCAGCCCCTGGCAACCATTATTTGACCCTCTTCCTCTATGTGTTTGACTATTTTATATTCCACATATAAGTGAAATCATGCAGTATTTGTCTTTCTGTGTCTGGATTATTTCACTTAGCATCATGTCCTCCAAGTTCATCTACATTGTCACAAATGGCAGGACTTCCTCCATTCTTAAGGCTGAATGATATTCTTGTGTGTGGGAGGGTGTAGATTGATGACAGATAGATATAGATAGATGATAAATAGATGATAGATGATTGATAGCTGATAGATGATAGATAGATAGATAGATAGATAGATAGATAGATAGATAGATGATAGATAGATAGATAGATGATAGATAGATTGATGATATAGATAGATAGATGATAGATAGATAGATAGATAGATAGATAGATAGATAGATGATAGATAGATAGATAGATAGATAGATAGATAGATAGATAGATAGATAGATAGATAGATGATAGATAGATGATAGATAGATGATAGATAGATTGATGATAGATATAGATAGATATAGATAGATGATGATAGATAGATAGATAGATAGATAGATAGATAGATAGATAGATAGATAGATGATAGATAGATACACATATGTATGTATATCTTACATTCTGTGTGAATTTCTGGGAGTGCAAGACATGAAAAATCTGCACCCATTCACCAGCTCTTTTCCAGAAATTTCCACCTGTTATTCATGAAAAAAATTGGGGACAAGAGAAAAATGACCCACTGTGGAGAAATAAAGTAAACAACAAAACTGAAACTAGAGATGGCTGAGATATTAGAACTATCAGAGATTTTAAAATAAATATGAGTAATATGTCAAAGCATCTACAAAAAAAGATAGACAAAAGTCATGAAAAAATAGAGAATTTTAAAAGAAATGAAAATTTTAAAAAGAGTCAAAAAGAAATCCTAAAACATACACACTACGAAGATGAGAATTTATATGACGGGCTCCAGCAGAGAGGATATAGGATCGGGGGGAAATGAGCGAACCTCAAGACTGGACAAGACTAATCAGGAAAAAAGGAGAAAACAGACCAATTACAAATATCAAATATAAAAGAAATAGCATTACTAGAGTCCCTACAGACCTGAAACAGATAAGAAAGAAATATTATCAACAAGTTTATGGGAAAAATTCAACAACTTAGATAAAATGAAAATTCCGGGTAAAGCACAAACGATCAAAACTTACAGAGAAGTAAATATGAAGTATAACATATCCATTAAATAAACTGAAATAGCTACTTAGTTAAAAGCCATTACACACACACATCCATATAATATTACTGGTAAACCTATCAGATATATTCTATCAAAAACTTAAGAAGCCTGGCCCGGCGTGGCTCAGCGGTTGAGCGCTGACCTAAGATCCAGGCGATCGGGGTTCGATTCCCGGTCAGGGCACATGCCCGGGTTACGGGCTCGATCAATGACTCTCTCATCATTGATGTTTCTATCTCTCTCTCTCCCTCTCCTTTCCTCTCTCTGAAATCAATAAAGATATATTTTAAAAAAACAAAAACTAAAAAAACTTAAGAAAAAGTAACTATTACACACAAAATACTATAAATTTAAGAGTAATAATTATAATTTCTCTACCATTTAATAGTGCTAATTACAGCTCTAAGTGTTCTCCAGGTATTAATTTATTAATCTTCACAAAAACTCTTTTAGGTAAGTCCTATTATTATCTCTAGTTAATAAATAAGGAGCCTGAAACACTGGCAGAAGCAACATTGCTATCGAGTGTTGAGTCTAGACTTGAATCCAGGCAGTTTGGCTCCAGTGGCCTTCTCTTTTTCACTGTATTATATTGAATTCTAAACAAATGAGATAACAAAGAAAAGGAAATTTATGTGAATAAACAAGTGTGTGTGAGGTTTGTGCATACATTTTATATACTGAAAAAGTAACATCATAATAGAAAGGAAAAAGGAAATACTTCTGAGACAAGAGGTTAACCATAAACTCAAATATAACCTAAATGGATAAAAGTGTTATATTTTGTTTTTTTTAAAAAAAAAAATCAATATAAATAACCTAGATCATACTGAAATGGCTTACCTCTCAGTAAAGAAAGCCTTTTATCCATGAAAGCAGTACATTTTAAGAAACCGCAAAAGAAAATAGTATCTAGTTGCATAGTACATTATATACTATATAATACATAGTATAGTGTATATTATATAATTAAAAAATTAAGATAAATCTTTCAATCCTTAACACCCCCATGAAAAAAAATGACATGAAGTGAACTAATAATTTATAAAAGAAATACAATTAGCTAATAAAAACAACTGGAAAAGTTAATATGCTCCAAGTAAAAAATAAATGCAAATCAAAAAAACTATAAAAAAAGATGTATCCATTACTGGAGGGGATACAGGAAAATGGAATCTATGAAACAATCTTGATGGGGTATAAATTAATGCAACCTTTCTGGGAAACAATCTGGCAATATATTCCAAGATCTTTATAAATATTTGGAATTTTTTCAGAAAGAAAAACTAAAATATAGGTAGAAATTGTACATCCTTGGATGTTTATCACATTTCACATTCCAAGAGTTTGCCAGACATAATGATTACCAGTGAGGACTGTGGAACCAGACAACTTGGTTTCAAATTCAAATTCTGCAACTTTCCAGCTGTATAAGTTAGAGCAAACCACAAAACCTCCCTGTGTTTCAGTTTTCACATCTGTATAATCCGGATAATGACAGCACCCCCCTATGAGGCTGTTTTGCAGATTAAGCAAGATAATATCTCTAGACTTTTTCATTTTTTTGAGCATTTATTGTTGTATCAATGTTATTCTCATGTGACATGAAAAGCAAGGTCTTCAAATGAAATATTGCTGTACTGGCATTCTAAAATGAGGTTATTAATCACATCTACTTTTCATAAATATATACTGTAGTATACATAATTTCTTAAACAGTGGAATTTTCATAAATGCCTATAAAAATATAAATAGCTCACTATTTGAGTTCTTAATATATGAATATGTTTAAGTTGTATTTTAGATCACTTTAAATTAGAGACTTAATTGAAGCAGCTTGGCAAAATACATCAAGATAGTCATCATTTTGAACCCAAACTTGTTTGCATGTGAGGTTCAGTGAGATAGTAGTAGTTTGGCATGAGATAGAAATTTTAATAGCACTGATAATTGCATGTTTTTGAGTTTCCCATTAATATGAAATATTTAAGAAGTTCTCTTCACTGTGCTTTTATTTATTTGAGCATTAAAACAATAACATCTTAGAACTGTAGGGAATATGTGAAATAACTCGTACAACCTCCTACTTCTAGGAATCACTTCAACAACAACTTAGATGCTGCTCGACTTGGAAACGATCCTCAAGGCTCAGAAAGCTCGTACAGCATTTTACCAGCAACCCACAACCCTCTTGAGTTTGATTAATTACTATGATTTGAATCACAATGTGGAGGTTGGAGCATGGGCTGTGGGGTAAGCGCAGGGCTAACCCTAGCTCAGGTGTTTTCTAACCTTATAATGCTCTCTTTGGGCAAAGTACTTAGTCTTCCAGATCCTCAGGCACCTTATCTTTAAAATGGGCTTAATTATGAAACAGCTGTGATTCTATATAAATTGTACATTTACATAGATATTTTTCATTTAAATCCTTAACACTTCACATTTTTTACATCTCTTTTACAGTGACATATGAAGTATCAAATTAAATATATTTTTCTAATCAATTGTCTGAAGCTTGTCTGGTGACTAAGCCATCTTTCTGAAAACTCATCCAAAATCCCACCTTGACCAATTCTCTCACGTTGCACTCAAAAGTGGAAGTTCTTGTCCTTCTATGAAGTTTAAAGCTGCCTTCCTATAAATTCCATTGTCCCTATTTTGCCTGTAGTTATACCAATAAAACCTACATAGCAACCTAAACATCCTCAATTACTTCAATCATATAGCAGTTTTCCAAAATAAGCCATCATGGCTGCCCTTCTTTTAATAAAGCCCTAATTGTCATTGTTCACCTAACAAGGTGGCTTCCTGGATGGACCATTTTCTATTTGAGATGTTTTCACAGTGTCAGATAGTTGAGAGATAACATCCTCTCTTGTTCTCAACACTTCAGTTCTATAAATGCGATCTAATTTTATGTTGGCATTTTTCACGTTCAGTTCATACTATCTTGAACTAATAATACATTTTGCCATTAGCTAAAGCCATAATTCTTCTTTTATGCAGACTGATTTTAAGCCCACTTTTCCCCATTTTGAAAATATTAAGTGTCTTGATCATCTAATAATAACATTTTAAAATGCCAAAAATCTAATAATAAGAAAGGGTCACGTATCCTTTACCTTACATTTTTACTATCTCTCTCATTTAAATTCAAGACACATTCTAAGAAATTTTCTTTCATTAAATATATGTTGTTTGAGAGTCATAAAGTATGTTTTAAAACTTTAAAAAAGTATTTTAAAGACAGTGATAGTCCTTTTCAATTAAGTACACCTTCAGTGTTTTAGTATTCATCTCACTTTAAAATCTTTATGAATGCCAAGAAGAGTACATACAATATCATTTCATTTTGACATATAGGTGTTTAGTCACAAGTATACACATCTCTGAAATTTGCATAATTGTTATATATAAGAATGAATATATCCAAATGCTAACTATGTTTATTGTGACTGGAGGTTGAAAATTAAGGGGACAATGGGATTTGCATTTTCTATGCAATTTTTTTACATATATATGTATGCATCTATATCTATCTACATCTATCTATATAGATGCATACATATAAAACTTTTGGATAATAGTTATAATAGGCAAATATCAGTCAATTAAGAAACAGGAAACATTCAGAACATCATGTTTTATGATCTAAGTTATTAATAGAAGTCATATGTGGAAGATAATCCATTATATTTTTAAATTTATATTGATATTTATGTACTTTTATTTTAAATATGCTTAAAAATATTTTATTCAAAGTCATTTTTTTTTTTTAACTTCATTTAAATCTTTTACCTTTCTCAAACACTCTGGTTTTAAAGTGTTTTTTACTTCATCATATGGGAGTATTTTTTACTTATCTCTTCGTTAACTGCTTTTCTTCCATATTATCCATAAACTCAAAGAGCTTATTGGCATATTGCTCTTTCAGGCTTTCAGAATTTTATGCAACTTTGTGATATCTCAAAGTATCCTGTTAATAGGATGAGCAAGAGACAATTAAGATAAAATTGGGAAACCAGACTATACTGCAATAGAAGAGGGGAACTCATTACTAAAATCCACAGAAGCAAGAGAGCAAGATTAATAGCTTTAAACATTAAATAAAGAGGGTAACACCGAAGAGATAACAAAAGCATTGCTATATTTTTCATTTCTTCTCAATCTTAAATATATCTATTTTGTTTGGAATTACTTTTATGAATCTCTATTTAAATTAATAAAATAATTACTCATCTTTAAAGAGTAACAAGTTTACCCCTAAAGAAAAAAAAAAAAAAAAGGGAATGTAGTGAAAGAGCCTGAAATTGGAAGTCAGAAGACCTTCACTTAAATATGCTATTTAAAACCTTGGTATTATCTGGAATTTAATCAAAAGGCTGTATTTCAGAAGGTAAGAGTGTCTGAAATATTATCTCTTTTTTAAAAAGGAGAGGACATTTCCAGTTAAAATGACACCCCTAATCCATACACTTACAATTTCCCCTACCAAACTCCATATAAATGACAGTAACAGAAACAAAACTGTGTAAAGGGCAAAAAATAAGAAAAGAAACAACAGTAGGTAAGATTGGTTAAAAAAGGTAACTGAATTTAAACAGGGTTGACTGGTAGGCTTGTTTTAGTTTTTATTTTGTGAAACTTGGACAAAAAGTTGAGTTTTACTTCTGGACTGATGTGGCACAGCACAGAGCTAGGATGCAGGGAGCTAAAGGTCCAGAAGCTAGAGGGGAAGGTGGAAACCTAAGGCCTCCACTACCAGCCTTTGGGGAAAGGGCTTTGAACCTCCATAAATGGTGAAATTGTTTTCAAGTCAATTGTATTTAAATATCATAATGGCAAGAGTGTTTATCCAACTATTATTCTATATATTCTTAGGTCTGCTTCTACACATTCTTAGGTAGTGTTCTTTACATGGGAATCCTCCCCAATACCCATCTGTTAATGTAAGAAACATTCAAGCCTGTGACGAATTTTTGTGAGTTTATTTGAGCCAAACTGTCGACACATGCCGAGAAGCAGAATCTCAACGGATTGAGATAACACCCTGGAGAGTGGCAGTTTTGCACCTTGTTTTATACATTACAATCCAAAGAGGAGATGTAAGTGGGTTACATTCAATCCATTGGTGAAAGATTAGGGAGGTGGGAGAAAGCAAAGCAGAGAAATCTCTGGGATTGGATAAAAAAATGATAGCCACACACTTCTTAGGTGGGTGTAGGACAGTTAAGTCAACAATTAACATGATAACAATGATGATGAGAGGTTTTGTGGTCTCCACTGAGCAATGCCTGTGCTTTGAAGGGTCCAGAAAAAGAAAAAATTACTTTGTTTTTGCAAAGGCATGTTAATCAGGTATGTTATTGCAGGTGCAAAAAGACAAATGGATAGGGTTAGTTAAGGTGAAAATTAAGCTTTGTTAGGGGAAAATACTGCCTTAGAACATGACTACCCACCGTAAGCTGATTTTAGTTTTAAAATGTTTTAATTTCAGACCATCTTTTGTGGTTACTTTAGGTCTTTGAGTTTGCAAGGCTGCCATGCATGCCTTCCCTGAGCTTGTCAGGTTTATCATGTGGCCCCTTTTCGTCCACACATCTCATGTGTCTAATGGCTCACAAGTAAAAGGGAAGATTCACCAGCAGAAAGAATCAGATGGCCAGATTGACTGACCAAGGCTCTTACTCTGCCTAGCAAAAGAGACTTCCTTATTTCTATGCATTCCATCATTTACTCCTCAAATATCAACTAAGTGAATTCTATGTGCCAGGAACCATCCTAATTTCAAATAACATAATAGTGACTAATACTAAGTTCCTATCTTTAAGAATTTGCATTCTAATGACAAGAGACAGACAATAAACACATTAAAAATGTCAGTGTTCTCAAGAAAAAGAGGTATAAATGGTGATAAGAATGGAAGTGGGGATCTATTTGATATAGGGTAGAGATAAACTTGTCTTATAAACCTGCATGTGAGCAAAGAACCAACGTGAAATGAGGACTTGATCCAGAGGCTAAGGGAAGAGTGTCCTGGAAGCAAAAACATCAAACACAAGTGAAACACAAAAAGGAGTTGGGAAGACAAAACCAGTAAGTGACTCCTGTCAATAAAGCTCACTTCCTATTCAGGGATGGGAAACATTTTTTCTGCCAAGGGCCATTTGGATATTTATAACATCATTTGCAGGCCATACAAAACTATCAACTTAAAAATTAGCCTGCTATATTTGGTCAGACATTTAATTAACTCACCCCTAATGTGATGGCTGCGACTGCTTCTCTTTGGTGAGGCCTTGGCAGGGCCAGACCAAATGATTTCGCGGGCCATAGAGGGCCCGCGGGCCGGACAGTCCCCACCCCTGCTATCGATAGAGACAGACAAGAAACAAACACAATGTATTTTAGACAGTGGTAATTTGTACCTAGAAAATTAATACATCATAAAGTAACAGAAAGTGACTCAATGTGTCTATTTTAGACTGAGGTATTTAGGAATGACCAGCCTGAAGGGTTGAGATTAGGATGGCTGCCTGTAATTGAGCTGCCTTTGAAAAGTGGCAGGAAAGTAACTGCCAGACAAGCCTGAGGAAGGAAAGAGGAAAACAAAGGCGGCTAAATGGGGGACACGCTCATTCCAGTGCCACTGGAATTTACACGGCTCAGCAAAAGTGAGGCAGGAATTATTAAAATTTAAAAAAAGCAACCATGAACCATGTGCAAAAAGAAGTGACAGGAAAGCAGCTGAAGCCAAAACGTTAAGGAAAGCTTAATTTTCAAGGCACAGTGGATAAGCAAGATATAGCAAGTGGCTTAGAGGAAGTATCTAGAGAGTTAGTAGCAAAACCATGGTGTTTCTCTTTCTCGTATCCAAGTTTTATCCTTGACTTTTTCACCTTTCACTTTCCTTCTACTCTCTGGAGCATCGTTTCAATTTCACTTCCTTGATCAGGACTCAGATTTTTGCCCCCTAAGATCCAAACACTTATTATTTATTGAACACCTACACTCAGAAAAATACACTGGTCCATCAAATCTCACCATACCAAAACTGAACTCATTGTACTTAAAAATCTCCCCCTCTTCTTGCCTAATAAGAAGCGTCCAGTTACCTTAAGTAGAATCCCAAAGCCATCTTTGACTCTTTTCCCTCCCTTGCAGGCCATAGCTTAACCATGTCCATGTCCACCCAGCTCGACTTCCACAAAAATCATCTTTGATCCCACTTCCCTTTATTTCCCCTGGAACTCCCTGGGTCTACTCTTTCACACCAATCACCTGAATTATTGAAGCAGTTTCCTAATTGACTCCCCTACTGTTACACTGTTTAGTCACTTGTCCTCCACCCTCCTAGGAGTTATCTTTTTAAAACACAAGTATGATTATGTTATTACTGTGTTTAAAAATACGATGCTCTCCCCGATTCCTCAGCCTACACTTGTGCCTTCCTTTCATCTCCCCACGGCCCCGCTGCGCTACCCTCAGTTCACATTCCAGTGCTGGTGGAGCCCTTGGCTCCACTTTCATATAAACCATTAGATCATGGCTCATCGCACTTCTAAACCTCTACGCAGGCAGTTCCCTCTGCCCACAGGCAAATCTCTCTTTTATCTCCTTTATTTGTTCAGTCAGTCAATAAGACAGTAACCTAAAACTCCTGGGGGGCAACAGGAAAGAGAAAGCAAAATGATAAAATAATTTTATAATGATAGCATTATAAAGGAAACACAAAAGGGACTTGACATCAGTGTCTCGAAAAGCCAAGAACTCAACAATGAAAAGGAAGTAGCCAAGATAAACCTGGAGGCGCTGCTATGAGAAAGTATTAGGCAGAGGAAACAGCCCCAAGGACGAAAAAGAGCCTAGAGACCATAGTGGGAAGTTTGAATTGGAAGTCAGTGAAGAATACTGAATATTGGGCGGGGGAATAAACCTTCACATTAAAATGAAAACTGGGGGAAATGGCAGATATAACTTTCCTATTTTTACTTTAAATAAATTTAATCCATCTCTTTATAAATATGGACATTGATACCACCAACTACGATTCCAAAACTGCCGCCTTCCCTTCCTTATAGAGCAGCATTCCCAGCGCTTTGCCTTCAGCTCCTCCATGCAGTGCCTCACTACACGCCATTTCATGAAGAATGGTATCGATTTTTTTATATATTGATTTTTTTTTCTAGAAAGAAAGAGAGGGCAGAAGAAGAGAGAGAGAGGGCGAGAGAGAGAGAGATTGATTTGTTGTTCCACTTATTTATGCATTCTTTGGTTGCTTCTTGTATGTGCCCTGACCCGGGATTGAACCCATAACCCTGGCTTATCAGGATGACGCTCTAACTAACTGAGCTACCCAGCCAGGGCCAGAATGGTATTGATTTTTATGGACTAATTTGTCAAGATTAATTTGTACATGGTTAGGAGAATGGGTATATACTATAATTATAAAATCAAGCTAAATATAATAAATATTATGTGTTTGGAGCATGAAGGGGAGAAAGATATTTAAAACAAAAAAAATTATTGTGTCAGCCATCCCTTCTAAAAGAATTAGAACAAGGAGAGAAATAATGAGCCATTACTCAGAGAACATCACAGGAACTAACAAAGTTGGCAGGCTAGACTAATTTGATGACTTTTTTTCTTTACAGTAGAGAATTTGCTGTTTAAAAAAAAAATCAGAAGCATAAACTATATCTGACTTCAGTAAGATACTTGACACCTAATAATCTACAGAAATATTTTAAATCAAGTTTGTTTGGACAGAAATGCGATTAAAATGACTCAAAGCTAGATCTATGTATGAAACTGTAAAGTATAATTATAAATAGCCATACATCTTTCTTAGTAGTTATAGCAAGCATCGTTTCATAAAGGCCATTGCTTGTTTTAGATGTCTTTTGAAAACAACCTAGAGGATAGAAAAAAAATATTTTAATTGTTTTTTCACATATTTATAAAAGGGAAGAAAATAAGCAGAAAAACAATAGGCAGGTGAGAAAAGGAGGGAGTAAGAGAGGAGAAAATTTGGTTAATAAAGATATTTAGAATCAGAAGACCCAACTTCAAGTCAAGAACATGCCATTTACTAAGTATTCCTAAAATGTAAATGCTGACACTTTGAAATTTTAGTTTCCATTTTTAGTTGTATTCCTTTACAGAATGCAAATCCATTTTAACAATTTGTACTTAATACTAATTCTGCATTTCCCAATCATATTATTATTCCCCATCTAGATTTAGCTATAGATGATCACAAGATTCATTCTTCACCAGTGTTTCTTTGTTTCCCTATTCTGGAAGGGAGAGTTGGGGACACAATTTTAATTAGAAGAGTCAGAGGAGACATTACAAGAAAATGCAAAGCTTTGCAAGACATCAGGGGGGATAGTTTTCCAGGCAGAGGAAAAAAAAAATGTCAAAGCCCATTAGATTCCTAATGTGCTGGAGGAAAAGCAAGGAGGCCACTGTTGCTGAAACAGCGTGAGATCGTGGAAGAGAAGTTGTGGATGACTTCAGAGACATGTCTGGATTGAGTGGAGCCTTATAAACCACAGCAGGACTCTTACCCCAAATGAAATGGGAGCCATTTGTAGGAATTTGAGCAGAGGAGTAACATTACCTCACACTTCAAAGCTTGCCCTCACCCCATCCTCGCTGCCGTATGGAGAACAGACTATTGGAATCAAGGACAGAAACCAGAAGGATTTACATTAAAAAAAAAAATAATAGCATGCCCAGCAGGTGTGGCTCAGTGGTTGAGCATTGAACCATGAACCAAGAGGTCACTGGTTCGATTCCCGGTCAGGGCACATGCCTGGATTAAGGGCTCGATCCCCAGTAGGGGGCGTGCAAGAGGCAGCCGATCGATGTTTCTGCCTCATCAATGTTTCTATCTCTCTATCCCTCTACCTTCCTCTGTCTCTAAAAAATCAATTAAAAAAAATAAAAAATGATAATAACAGAACCAGTCTGGCAGAAGTGAAAGGGGTAAAATGTAGTCAGATTATAGATACACTTGGACTACAGTCAATAATATATGTTCAGATTAGATAGAGGTCTGAGAGAAAGATCAGAATCCAGGATGACTCTAGAAGAGAAATTCCATTAATTAAACAGGAAAGATTTTTAGTGAAGTCAGTTTGGGAAGTAAGATCAGGAGCTCAGTTTGGAGTCCGAGATGTCTACCAGAAATTCACGTGGAAAAGTCAAGTGTTCAGTTGGATATATTAGTCAGCAGTTCAGAAAGGAGGTTCAGGATGAAAATAGCAATTTTAATATTTGAAGCCCTAAGACTTGGTGAGATCGTTTTAAAAAGTGAGAACAGATGAAGAGGAGAATTAAGAATTAAACCTCAGTGCAATGTGGAGGTCACACTGGAGGAGGTCAGGAGGAACCCCGCAAAAGAGAGCAGGCAAAGGCAGGCAGTCAGTAAGGGGAGAGAGAGAAACAAGAGCATGTGGCATCCTGGCAATCAAGTGAGAAAACAAATTTCAATGAAAAGGGAGTGATCGGCCCGTCGCAGGCTGCTGAAAAAGTCAATGAAGAAGAAGACAGAAAACTGGATTCAACAATTAGTTTAACAATGAGGAGATTATTGGGGATGTCGATAAGAAATGTTTCTTTGAAAGTCTGCTACAAAAGATTCAGAAGAGAGTAGGGAGAAAGAAACTGTAGACAGCAAACGTAGACAGGCCTTGCAAACACATCCTACAAGGAAAGGGGGGGGGAGTGGAGCAGCAAAAGAGGAAAACAATTCCTTCCAAATATATTTTGTGTTGATGAGAGAAATTATGTTGATGGGGTTGAATAAAGAATATTATGCTAAGTGAAATAAGCCAGGCAGCGAAAGACAAATATCACATGATCTCGCTTATACGTGGAATCTAAAGAACTTAATAAACTGATGAACAGAATAGATTCAATGACATGGAAGCATAGATGAGACTGACGAATGTCAGAGGGATGGAGGAGGGCGGGTGGGTGGAGGGGGAGAGAGTAACCAAAGAATTTATGTGCATATATGCACAACCCAAGGACACGGACAATGGTGGGGAGAGGGACTGGGGAGGGGGAGGAACGGCATGGAACGGGTCATTGGGGAGAAAAAGGGACATCTGTAATATTTTAAACAAAAATAAAAATTTTTAAAAAAAAGAAGAAAAAAAATGATGCAAAAAAAAGGGAGTATGAGAGCAAAAGAAAACAATGTAAGAGAATTATTATGATTGGCAGTAAATCTGCTTAGATGAGGAGGAACATGAGTATAAGAGGGCTGAGAACAACAGTGAATAGGGGGCAGGGATCAATGTCATCAAAGGTCATTAAGAAGTAGTTCTCGAGAGAAGCGCCTGGGAAAAACAGGTGGTGCCCGTAGGAGAGTGCCATGCTTTTGAAACTGCAATTTCGAAGTTGTTACAGGTATTTGTAATGATAAAGACTAGGGTATGTCCATGGAGTAAATGACTGAAAGAACACAAGAGGACAAGATTATTAGAAGAAAGGATATTCAGTAGCCAAAAAGTTAGCATATTAGAAGGATCGCCTTGTTATTTAAATCACCAAAAATTATGATCACCAAGAAGTAGTATTTGGAGAGAAAACAATGGGCCAGAGGTTTCCATTTTCAAGGAATGAAGAAAGAAAAATCAAATATTATCCACCAAGGACCTTTCCAAATAGTGAGGCAGAAGCAGATATATAAATTTAATGTAATTCAATGTAATGTAAAAAGTGCTAAAACAGAGATATGAACCAAGGCTCATAGAATGATAGAGGAGGAATTGTTAGGCACTCAATAGACATCAAATGAATGAATGAATGAATGAATGAATGAATGAATGAATGAATGAATGAATCAAGGAACTGTGGGTTTCGTGAGTGTAGTGGTTTGAATAGTGGTCTTCCAAAGATATGTCCACCCAGAACCTGTGAATGTGACCTTATCTGAAAAACAGAAGGGGTCTTTGAAAATAGAATTAAGGATCGATCTTGAAGTGAGAACATCCTGGATCACTCAAGGTGGGCCCTGAATACAATGACTTATAAGAGACTTCAGAGGCAAAGACACCATAGAGATGTGGAAAGGAAGCAGGGATCCTAGTTACACAGTCACAAGGCAAGAAACACCTGGAGCCACCAGACACTGGAAGAGGCAAGAAACTGAATGTCTCTAGACCCTCTGGAGAGACCATGGCCCTGACTTTGTACTTCTGGTCTCCATAACTGTGAGAAAATAAATGTTTGTTTCGTTAAGGTGTTTGGTTTGTGGTAATTTGTGACAGAAATGAATACAATGAGGAAAAGTCTCTCAGGGACATCTGAACTGAGCCTTGAAAGAAGAACAGAAGTTTGAAAAGGCAAGAAGTTAAAGTGACAAGTGAAATATTATTCCAGACAGTATACGCAAAGGCCAGGAGTAATAAAGGGGCATGGCATGCTTCAGGAAAAAAGAAAAGTCGAGGGTGGCTGGACACATGGTTCTAGAATGTAAAACTAGGGTACATAACTGCTAACGCATCCTTTGCATAGCAAAGAGGAAGCAAAAAAGTAAGTTTTGACTGTTTTCCTTGATGAAGCAATTTGTGCATTTAATGATTTCTCTCTGAGCTGGACCTAGGTAGATTATAAAATAAGTTAAATGCATATCCATCTTTTCTTCAAACATATTTACTGCTATTGTGCTAAAGATTGAAGCCCTAATTTAAAATGCAAATTGGGTAATAACACCAACAGTAGATGAACATTTATTCATGATTAGTTTACCATATCGCTTAACAAACACCTACCCAGGCTAAATAATTAAACCTAAGGACCAAAAAGTCTTGATAAGAGCTGGAAGTTAAGTAAAAAACAGAAACAACAAACAAAACCCTGAGAGAATGCTACCTAAATATCCCAGTCCACCTATTTTATTTAAAATTCCAAACTATGACCTTTTCCCTAAAACTAACTAAAATTTCTTATTTCTCAATGGTACGCTCATTTTTCTGTGACCAGGCCTGAAAGCTTGAAGTTTCTTCTCTCCACCATCAAGGAAGGCCTGATGACTCCTCCTGGTATTCATCTTTCCAATTCACCCATTTTATCTATTTCATCCATCACCCTAGTATAGCATTTTAAACTTCCTCACTCCAAAGTGCTCCCCCCCAATTCTTCAAACTTGGGAAAAAACAATGTTCTAATTTACACACTCCATTCCTTAGCATAATAATTATTATTATCCGTTAGCAATAATCAGACTGTATTATTCAATGGGGATTTAAACATACAAAGCATGTGGGTATATAAAAAGTGCTTACACCACCTCCAACTTACCTGATGCCCCTTTTTCTGTTAATCATTCGTGTGTGCATGTGATACAGACCCAAAGACACTTAGGAATGTACACTGAGCCCGGCCGGGTGTGGCTCAGCGGTTGAGCGCAGACCTAGGATCCAGGCGATCGGGGTTCGATTCCCGGTCAGGCCACATGCCCGTGTTGCGGGCTCGATCAATGACTCTCTCATCATTGATGTTTCTATCTCTCTCTCTCCCTCTCCTATACTCTCCCTGAAATCAATAAAGATATATTAAAAAAAAAAAAAAAAAATGTACACTGAAAAGTACATCTCCTTTCCATCCCTGCCCCTATTTCATCCTAATTCTCTACTAAGAGACAATTAAATTGATAACAGTAATCTGTAACTACGTCTGTTCTCCCAGAGCCGTGAGGTTTTGTTGAAACATCCTAACAAAAACCCTTCCTTATTTAAAAAGGAAAGAGGGAGGGGTAGAGACTTAGACTTGGCTCCTTTAAACTACAGGGTGTCACACACGATGGCAACTAAAACCATTTTTAAATGTGCTTATTTGGAATAAACACATTAAAAGTTGAAGGAACATGAAAAATTACTTAAATGGTTTTTATGAACATCCATTATTCAAATTGAAATAATTTTAAAAGGAAAAAGAATTTGGTTGAGCCATATCTATGAACTCACTTATTCATCCATGTATTCATTCGCACACCTCAGACTCTGCTTTGTGCCATTTATGTCTGTCTTTCCTTTAAGAAACAACTCAAATTGTTCCAACTTCCCTGAGGGAACCACTTCACTCTTCTAATGTCCCATAGCAAACGTCACATTTTGGCATTATAAAGACACATTTTGACACTATAAAGATGTACCTTACCACATGGTCAGGGTGTAAAGTGAAAATCAAGAATAGAATAGTCTAAACAACCCTCTGTAATCACCCATAAAAGAGAGAACCTCAATTCTACATCAAACTCAACCCACGGAGATGCTTTATACTAAGAAAACTCTGATGACCGTAAGTACCAAATAGGAATGTGGAAACTTCAAACAGGTCCATTTCTCAACCCTTATGGACCCCCTGTTCAACATATTTAATTTGTTATATGTATTTCCCTCTTGGTCTCCCTCCCTCCACTCAAAAACTTTTAGAATTAAATGTGTGTATAATGCAATTTCTCTGAGCACACTCTCTTGCGTATTGTTTTATAGACCTATAAAACAATGATTTCCTTTGCAATAGTGTAAATATCCCCCCCAAAAAAACCTCTTTGCATTCCCAGTTAAAATGTTTAATGTGGTAGTTACATGGCAAATAATATCTGATGGCATTATTTATTAGTATAATATTAACATACTGGGTTGCTGCGGTGAGGGCAAAATCAAGAATAAGGAATGGCGCCAGAAGGAATATACGAGTTTTATCTGACGTACAATGTGTGATGTATAGAGGAGAAACAGAGATACCAGATTTGCCAGTGATACGGTTCAAGGTTAAACTCATCTCAAAAGTAAGCCATCCCATGAAACACCCAGTGCTAAGAATGGATATCAAGCCTGAATCGAAGTTCAATTTGGATATTTCTATTTCTCAGACACACCTTATACAATCTTCAGTTCCTCAGCCCCCAACCAGTCACAGATTTTGTTCTTTAGGGAGATGGTCTTGACACAGAGAGTCACTCAAGCAGCATGTGAGAGACTCCATGAACTTTTCTTCAACTCAACCCAACCCTTGCCGGTTTCTCTGTTCAGTGCAATGAACAGAATCACCTTCGCTTTTTTGCCCCAGAATAAACCCTCTGGGTTAAAAAACTGATGCCTCATTCCAAGTCAGGCGCCTTCTTCCCTGTACTCATAGGTAAGTCACAGACATCTCATTCCTCCTACTTAGGGTTTATCTTAAAGCCACATTTGGGTTTGTTCGCTTGCTGGCCTCAAAGAGAGCTTGAACTGAGCAGGGTTCATGCTGGCTTTGTCTTTGTCTGTTTCAAAGACACCAAGATCAGGAAATAGCTGGTCTTAGTAATTCTCTAATTATTTCTTAGCTTTTTTCTCTCTCCCTAGACCTGGAAAGGCGGTATCAAAGTTAGCCTAACAAATAACCAATCTCGCAGCTGACTAAATAGCATTCTTGGAGGGTCACTGGAAAGGCTCCAAAAAAGAACCCAATGGGTTGAACACAGTTAAAACTATTTTGCTACATTAAGTTTTATTCAAATGTATTTAAAAGGTTCAGTGAGGGGGAAAAGAAGGTCAACGTCTATTTGAGAAGCAGTTTGGCTTGAATAGAGAGGCAAACAGTAAATTGCAGGGCTCTGTTTTAAAAAGGGAGTCACTGCTAAAGACCAATTCGTCGTAAGGAACAGGGTAGGGATGGGAATTAGAATGAGCCCAGTGGTTAGACTAACAAGAAGAGAAAATGACTAGAACCTTGGTAGCCAGGTAACTACAGACAGATTGAAAACTGAATATTATAGGATCTTAACTGGAATAAAAAATAATGGGTTGCTATTACTGTTCCTAGTTCAATTGTTTTGCATCTTTTCTGTTCTGACAGGGGCAGAGTTGAAAAAAATCAGTATATAAAAGGAGGGGGAAATTTGTATAGGTATAGAGACAAACCTACCAAATTATTTGGGGAAATGTGAAATTTGAACTGAAAATTGTATATGTGATCCAGAGCAGTGCTTCTCAAACTTTAATGAGCATAGGGATCTCCCGGTGATTTTGTTAAAATGAGGATTGTGAGTCAGTAGATAAGAGACGGGGCTGGAGGTTCTGCCTTTCTAACAGGCCCTCGGGCGATGCCCACGGTGCTGACCTCTAGACCACGCTTTGATAAGGAAGCAGAAAAATGCAGCAATGTACTGATTATAAGTGAGTCTGAAGAGAGCTTCTGGGGGACATGAAAAGTACAAATAAAGTCACCGTTCCCACAGAATATCTAGTAATACAGAAAGCATTTAATATGTGTTATTCAACGTGGGCTCTCAGTCAGAGTTCACTGTTTTCCAATTCTGGAACTTGTTATTATCCCTACAAACATCTCCACTCTTTTAAACTAAAATTCCCTAATTTTCTAATAAAATATGTGAAAGGAAGAAGGAAAATGCCTCTTCTTTGCCACAGTTTCTCCAACTACTCTCCCAAGTCAAAACAGAAATATACATTAATATACACATATATATGCAAATAGGTGTATACATATTGTAACTGTCTTCAAAGTAACTGTATTTCTTGAATTTTTTTGCTAACTTTAGTTAAGCTTTCTCCGAATTTAGAGGCCTAACGAAAATGTTATTGTCTCCAGGATCACAGAGAGAGTAAGAGATTCCGCCGAGCCCTGGTGCTTCGTTCCGGACCCTGCTTTCCTTTCTTCATCAGCCACTTCTCAGTATGTCATAGTGCTCTCTTCAACACATCAAAAATTACCCCAACAACCAAATGAGATATCATAGACAGAACACCCCCAAAAAAGTGTCAAAACATTTTAGGGAAGAGAGTTCATTTAAAGGAAAAAAAATTCATTCTACAAATGTAATTTATTACCATAGCAAATAAATTGCCACTTTTTAAAGTAAAATTTAGCTTTAATTTGACAATGGTGCCTCTAAAAGTTATTATGAAGGTAATATTAAAGACAAATAATAAATTTAAGGAAGGTATGATGAATATAATTTAATATTAATCAGTAATGTTCTCCACTAGCACCTTGAAATTCAAATAGTATTAAAACAAGTTAGGTTAAAATGATCCAAATTTTTAACAGTATTTGACCAGCTATTACCTCTAGGTCAGAAATGTTAGTAAATAAGCTTAATGTGAACCCCAATCCCAGTGGAAATCAAAGGAGCCCAGAACGACCGAGTTCGGGTGGTAACATTAAATTACCAGAAAAAAAGTGGGGATGATTATCATAACAGCAATAGGGCTGGAGTAGTCATAGGGGGCATGAAAATAGTCTGACATGCAGAGATTCCTGAATGTGATTCATTAATCAAGATATATCCAGAAATAAAATCATGAGTCCTTAGGACCTAAGGTCTTGATTAATTGTTGCATGTTATTCCAATATTATAATTTTATAATTTCTCATTCTCACCCTTGAAATATGGATGCACTGGCGGCAACTGAGCGATCTGCTGGAACAGATACCTGACTCAAATGGACCCAACATGATTCCCTCTCTCAGAATTTAAAATTTCAACAGCAAAACAAAGAGACTGGAAGTGCCTGGGGCTGTCATGTTTAGGACAAGGTTCTAGAGAAAACGTCCAAAACTCTGGCTAATGACATCCTCGTTCTTTGATTTATAAGGCTCAGTTCAACATTTTCTTAAACTGAGAGCACCCCAAAATTTTTCCAACATATCCCCTCTTTAGCTTAAGCATGAAAGAGGTACAGATGCTTACAATCAACAAACAATATAGATCCAAAAACCATGATAATATTAGTCTGTGATATGTATCCTAAAATGCCCAGCAGAAATTCCAAAATATTAAAAATTTGCAACACTAAAGGCTATTTGATATAGACAAAGATTCTTCCAAGTATTCCTCAATTCTGAAATATTCTGTTTCCATCTTCAGCCCATCTTTTCTAGACAGAGCCTAACAGAATTTCTACTCAATATGTCTTTATAGAAATCTAACTGCAATATTTAGTGAGGCTCTAGTAAATTATTTTAAAAGTTTTACAAAAGAGCCTTTTAGGAGTAAGTAATGAATAGTCAAGCTGGATTTGGCAACAGATTATACAAAGTGGTTTTCCTACGCATTCAAGTAATGGCAGCTCAACTATCTCTTACCACACACATCGCTCTTTATAGAAAGACATGTACCTGTGGTGAAGGACTTAACGCTGAGCGAAACCCGCAGCAGGGGAAATTTAGAAAATTAATTGATTGGTGTTCTATTTCTCTCTCCATACTGTAAAACTGATTATGTTAGGAGAAATATCCTGTCTACAGTGCAGCTATTTGTGTGCATAAATGAAGATATATTTATAGTTTACACAATATACACTTCACAGCAGAAGCCTAAAATAAGTCAAATGTGTAACATCTGCCAAGATGAAGTATATGAAGCCACTTTGTCAAAAAGTTTCTAATTATCCTTTCGGTTTAGAACATCTTTAGGTCTGATAGGTGTATACCCAAAGTAGACACAGAGACTCCAATTTCATAGAAGAATCTGCTAGGACTACAGCCTCCATATAAAGTAGGTAAAGCATAAAACCTACACTCACTTCTAATTCTGAAAATGTAGAGTCCAAAGGATGTATCTCTTTTTTTGTCACACATAATTTCAGCAAGTTTTTACCTTTAAAATTTGCCCTCCACTGAGAATGTAAGAGCCATAGAAAAACAGAAATTATTTTTCTACTTTCTCTCATTATACAATTTAAATATATTATAAATGTATCGTTAATTAGATATGTTGAATTTAGAAAATAAAGTTATATTCTAATTCAGCAACTTTGTTGAATCTCCTATTATTCCTAAGAAGTTGCATTGGGAATTTGCTCCTTTCCTACTACAAAACCAACAATGCAACTGCATTTAAACCGCATGACTCAAATGTCAATTTTTAAGATAACGGGGGGGGGGGGGGGTTGGGAGATGACTGAGAGAAAGAAAAGAAAGTAAAATAAAATAGATTGTAAATTGTTCATTTTAATAACATTTTTAAGTGATTCTTTGGAGATACAAATTATATTTGAGAATGCACACGCCCTTCAAAAGGATACCAGTCTTATCACTGTAATGGATTGATACCCCTCTTCGAGGAAAAGAGTAATGCTAACTTTCACGTATGAAGATTAACTTTTCCTCCTCAAGTTTCAGGGACTTTTTAAAGTATGGATAAACTGAACAGTGAAACAAAATGAAAAGCCTCTCGAAACAGGTAATTTTCATTTTAAAAGTTCCTTTTACATTGCATTGTGTCATCTAAATACGAATAATTTTTTTCTCCGAATCCGCTCAGGAAATTTTTCCATAGGAAAGAAACATGAATAGCATGGAGAATCTTTTTGTGCCTCAAAGGAACATCCTCGCTCCTATTTTCTTTTTAAATCAAACTTCTTAAAGACTGGTTTTGTCTCAGGGCTTCTATTTTGCTCCCATAACCCAGTGTTCTTGAACTAACTGTAACCACCAGTTACATTCCCTCTGAAATGCCTTTTGCCCCGGTTACTAAAGACCCAGATGCCAGCGATAAAGGAATGCGGGGCACCCCGAGTGGCCTGGCTGAGTCACTCAGCGCCCCCTCCGGGCCTCTGACCATTTGCTCTCGCTGCCCTGACACTGCTTTGGCGAGACTCTCACCAGGCCCTCGCACGTCGCATTTTCACCACCAGGAATCTGTCCGCAGCCCTTTTCCTTTCCCGACGCACGCACTCTTCCTGGATAATTTCACCATGAAAGGTAAATCTATCTTTTCAATATTCCCAAATCTATATATTTCCACGAAACCCTCTTCTGAATATGGACACCCCTTTTCGATGGACTCCTCAGTACCTCCTCCAAATAGATGCCCAGAAGCACGTCGCACGTACCACACTGAAAACAGAAGGCACGCTCTCCCCTAAATTGTTGGCCTGGCTTCTCACACGTCCTTCTCTCTGACCTGCTGAAGCCAGAAACCCAAGGAGCCTCTTAGAATCTTCCCTTTCCCTCAGCAATGCCCCCAAATAGGTGTCTCCAAGCCCTGACAATGCTACCCCCTAACACCACTCAGATCAACCACGCCTGCCACGGCCATAGCTCAGGGGCTCATCATCTGGCGCCTAAATTGTTACAATGTCCTAATTTTTTAATGAAATGTATCACTTATTACAAAACCAATTTGTTTCACTGCAGAAAAGTTCAAAATAAAGATAATAGAAAGGAAAATTAAAACCATAATCTTTATCCAAAGATAAATATTCTTAATACTTCAATATATATCCTTCCACAAATGTTCTTGCTTCTGTAGCACATTTTCCTGTCATCTATAATCTCCCTTCTAATCCATCCTTCAGAGTGATGTTATAACATTCAAATATGACTCTGTAATTTTCCTGCTTAAAATTCCCGTGTGTGTGTCCGACACTGCCTTCAGGATTGGAGCTCAGAATCCACAGCGCAGCATAAATCACTGTGGGCTTAGCCTCTGCCTTCATTTCCAGCCTTTTTCTCCACCACATTCTTTGCATCAACCATCTCCAGTGTCTTGCACTCTTTAGATACACGGCTCTATATACTGTGGCGTCTGCTTAGACCCATCCTGTCTTCTTTCTGGTTAATTGTCATTTGTCCTATTGGTTCATCTAATCCTGTAACTGTTTGCCCCAATTAGTGTGAGCAAAGTGATCCTGCTGTGTTCTCACCATTCCCTCATAATTCCGAGCACACCGTTTATAGACCTTATGTTCTACATATTGTAATTGCCTTTTCTGGCCCCACTACTAAAGGAAAACCCAATTCGAAGGCATCTTCTTTATTAGCCGTTAGCAATATGGTTAAAGTCATGTATTTTGGAATTAGAGAGAACTGGATTTTAATCCCAAATCTGTTATTTATGCAGCAGCTCTAGGTCAAGTAGCCTTTCTGAGCCTAAATTCCTCCATCTGTTAAATGAAGTGATCCCTGATTTCAAACAGAACCAGTACAAGAGAAGTCAGTGGTTCTCAATGGAGAGTGATTTTGCTCCCCAGGGGACATATGGCAATGTCTGGAGACATTTGTGGCTGTATGGGCTGGGAGGGGAAAGATGCTATTGGCATCTAGTGGGTAGAGGCCCAGGATGCTCCAAACATCCTACAGTGCGCAAGACAGCCTCCCACAACAAAGGGGACACCAACTCCAAATGTCAGTAGTGCCATGGTTGGAAAAGCCATAAGGCAATGCAGGCATGCTTTTAGCCCAGTGCACGCCAATTTTAGTGCTAGGTACGTGGTAGAGCTTACACTATCAAGAGATTCATACATTTCCAGCCTCTTAAAATTTTTGAGTTGTGCTTTATCATTTACTGCATTTTCCATGTGGTAGATTCGCTCACTGTCCAGCAAGCATTCACTCCCTGCAGAAATGTACTCTCATCCACCGACTCTTTGAACAATAGAATACAGACGTGACAGAGGGCCAACTGTGAGCCTCATCTTTAACAGGCACCAGGAGTTTCAGCTTTCTCTCTTACACTCTTGCCAACAACCATAAGAAGAGTTTTCTCCTGAGTAGTTACTTTCACTTCATCTGAGCCCCAAAATGAGCACACAGGAAACAGATCTAAGCACATCCCTGTGAGCCGAAGCCTGCAACGGACCTGCCTGGACCCAGCCCAGAGTTCAGAGCCAAGCCAAGATGAGCCAAGCCCAGATCAGCCAAATGCTAGCTGATCTGCAGACACATGAGCAACAAATAAATGCTAAGGCTGTACATCCTGGGATTTTGTGGTTGCTTGTTATATAGTGATTATCCACTGATTAGACCACATGCTTTCTTACCCTTATTTTTACACAATGTCTCCCACACTAAACACACACACACAGACTAACACCAGGCATTTATCTTACCAGAATGGGATCTCTCATAGAGGAATACACAAGAATAGCATTAACATCACCTAATAAATGCTATTTTTTTCATTTTATGTCCAAGTTTATATAGTTTTTTACATATAGTTTTATTTTCAATGGAAAAGGGTCCAAAAGTGACCACAATTGGCTATTAAGAAAATATTTACGAACAGCACTGGAGAGGGACAGAATAAGAAACAGAGCGACAGCTGGTACACAGGTTTTGGCATCTCATACAATTAGGAAAAGAAAATGTACATTAAAATCAACTTCTCTGAAGGGGAATAAGTAACCCTACTTGGAATATTTTAAGTTATAGTAACACTCTTTACATTTTCTTATTGTTGTTAATCACCTGAGGATATTCTTTCCATTGCTTTTCAGACAGAGTAGAAGGGAGGGAGGGAGGGAAGGAGGGATGGAGTGGGGAGGGGGGAGGGAGAAAGAGAGAAATCAATGTGAGAGAGACAATGACTGGTTGCAACCGAGTTATGTGGCCTTGACAGGGAATCCAACCTTTGACCCTTGGGTGTGCAGGCCGACGCTCTAACCACTGAGCTACACCATCCAGGGCTACATTGTTAATATCTATTTGTTCTATGTCCTATTTCTTTGTTTCTTGATTTCTTATTATTTATATGTTATGAATTAAGGACATTAAGCAAATAATCTATATATTATCTTTCTTACAGCCTTGTATGGTACAAATTTTAGTAGCAATATCAACCCATAATAAGTGTTTTAATAGTGAAAAAACACCTTGTCAATCACATTTTATGTCTTTAGTTCCTACTATTACTGTTAGCAAAATATTCATAATTTTAAAAGATCAACTATAAATGTGAAAGTCCCTGTAAACCGTAGCTTAATATAACAATGCTTAGCAATCATTTTTCCCTTTCTTTTTAGCAAAAGATTAGAATTGTTAGAAATAGCTATCCTAAATAGTTATAGACAAATTTTGCCTTTAAGTCAGAGGCTACACATTTTGATATATTATTTTCATTGTTTATATGAACATAATCATATGTATCAAACTCTCAAAGGTATATGTAGAGAGAGGTGGAGAAATTGACAGATTCCAGCTCAACTATTAAAAATTACTCATATAGTCACATGCAAAAATCTATATCTCCTTCCTCACATAAGAAAGAAAGTAAAAAAACTGCCTGTTACTTTTCTTCAGACAGATACTGATAAACCAAGTTAATATTTTAGTTAATAACCTGTAAAGTCAAGAAACTGATTGGAGTTCAGGGAGATGAAGATTTTTTGTACTATATTCTTCCAAGATCTTCTAGTACATATTAACCAAGGACTCATGCCAAGAAGAAGATGGATTTATATTAAAGTACAAATATGTAAACTATGTTCATCACAAATTAATTATTATATAAATTTTTCTGTTGAGCAAACTAATTTCTTTTTACAAAAAAAATCACAATGGCATGAGCACAATACTACATAAGCAAAGCTTACAACAACCCTTTTTCCCCACAGCTCACCCTAGGCCTCTCAACTTCCAACTTCCCCAAGTGCATTTCAATTTTAATAGGAGCAACACAATTTTTAGAACGTGGAAAAAACTACAATATTCTTTCATGCAGAGTGAAGATCCAGTTAACGAGCAATAATTAATCATAACAGCTTGCTTCAAACTACATTCTTGTCAAGAATTGTGCAGACTCTATAAAATTGATAGCCTAGAGTACGCTAGGAAATATATATATATTTCTCCATGGTATCCTTGCTCAACTAACACCACTAAAAGATGAAGCATCTTAGCCTGAAAGGAGAGAAATAGCTGTCATAAACAGGTTCCTTACTATTCCTGGAGTATAAATAAAATTTTGAACTGCCTGTTTAAGCTTCTTTTCTTTCCTAGTAATATTCTGTTTTGCAGGTTTGTTGATGGATGCCAAACTCTCAGTATCACCTGCGAAGGAGATAAAACTCAAGTTTACAGTGAGTCATATGATTGTGTCATGACTAAGAAGATTTGGTACAAAATTTCACAGCAGCCAGAAAAAAATATTTGTGCTTAATATTGAATATATGAAAATAAAGAAATATACCAAACAAATTACAATTAAAATGGGGGGGGAAAGTGAACCTTATACTGTACCCCAACTAGGAAACATTCTACAACCAACCCCGGTCATATTTCTTTTTCTACCAAAGCCAGTCCCTCCGCTGTCTGGTCCGTGTCTATTACGGTGCTGACCCCTCTCTACGGTGATCATCCATTATCTTCTTTATTAGAATATGACAGCCATAGAGGAAAGGCCTATGTCTGTGTTCCTCAACTCTTAGCACCTCACAGTCTCAGGTCCAGAATAAATGTTAAACATATGTTCACTCAACTGAATTCAACAGTGAATTTATGTCCTTCATTCTCCCAACTCTTCACTTTTTTATGATCAATTCTGCTAAAAAAGCAGTAAGTCTCAGATTCTTCTCCTTATAAGGAGAAGAACAACAACAAAATATTTTAAAAGCTATTACCAGATTCTAGGAAAGGCCTCTTAAATTTTGAATTATTTTACATATTATCTTTCATACATTAAAGGTGACAGGAAAATGAAATCTGGAACTGTAAAGAACTCCAAGAAAATTTTACACTTAATAGACAAAAATGTTTGAGATAATAGTGGGGAGGGAGATAGAGAAAGCTTAAGAAGTATGAATAATATAATATGTAAAATGGGCAACTTTCCCACCAGATAATTTTTAAAAGGGTTTTATTATCATTTGACATGCATATACTCTGTAGTAATAATTTCTGTATGCATATCTTTGAACACATTTTTACCTAGTATTTAGTGGATCAGTTGTAGTTTACTAAGGAAATTCAAATGGCAAATGATCAGCGTTCAATAAATGATGGTGGTGATGGTGCTGTTAAGAGTAGTCATAACAGTATTAATAAATAATATTAATTTTAGAAACATTTACTAATTCAGTATTTCTACTGTCATCAGCCCTTTCATCAATATCTTCAGATACCAGTTTCATTTAACAAGACAAAATATTTATGTATATGTAAGTGGACTCACTATCGCCCTGGCCAGTGTGGCTCAGTTCGATTCCCAGTCAGGGCACATGCCTGGGTTGCAGGCTCCATCCCCAGTAGGGGGCTGATGGATGTTGCACTCTCACATCGATGTTTCTCTCTTTCTTTCCCTCTCCCTTCCTCTGTCTCTAAAAATCAATAAACTAGTCTTTAAATAATAATATTAATAATAAAATAAATAAACAGACTCACTATAAAAACAAGGGTTGACAATGACTAAGAATAAAATAAAAAACTGAGTTCCCCAACTAAGATTTGTCCTCTCTACATAATTTGCCAAGCTGCTGGAAATGTTCTTAGTAACATCAGCCTAGAAAGATATGGTACATACACAAAGTTATATTGGTACCTAACTGAGCACTTACCATATATCAGTCACTCTTTTAAAGCCCTGTATAAGTATTCCCTCATTCAGTCCTCATAACAACTCTTTTAGGTTAAAACAGTTGATATCTCCACTTTACTGATGAAGAAACTGAGGCACAGAAACATCTGATAAGTTATCTAAGGTAATAAAATAAGGAGCTAAAAGATACCCTTGACTGACTCTAAAAAAACAAAACCAAAAAAATAAATAAATAAAGGCAGTAACTGAACATCTATTATAGGTTGGACACTCTGCTGAGGAAAGTGATGTACATGTGTCTTGGTCCGTTTTGGCTGCTCTAAGAGAATACCAGAGGCTAGGTAGATTATAAACAGGAGAAATATATTTCTTATAGTTGTGGAGCCTGGGAAGTCCTAGATCAAAGAGCTGGCACTGTGGTATTTGGAGAGGGCTTGCTTCTTAGTTCACAGCTGGCCGTGTTCGCGCTGCATCCTCACATGGTGGAAGGGGTGAGGGAGCTCTCTGGGGTCCCTTTTGTGAGGGCACTAATCTCATTCATCAGAGCTCCATCCTTATGAGCTCATCTCCCGAACACCCCACCTCCTAACACCATCACACTGGAGAGTGGGTTTCAACATATGAAGTGGGGAGAGGGGACACAAACCTGCAGTCTACAGAAACATGGTTATAAATGTAAGGCATAAATCCTGTTCTAAGAAAGCACAAGCACTGAATGAACAGAGAATTCTCAGAATAGGACTTGTTGGTGGAAAAAAAGATGTGAAATTAGTAAGAACTAATTATGAATAGATCTAACAGAAATTATAGTGGATATTTAAAGCTATGAATATTAGAAAGCATTTTAAGCAGAAGAAACTACAAAGCACTAAAGAATTTTAAATTGAAGGGTGGCACATGAATATTATAATTTAAAATCTTACTCTGTTAGATTATTTTGGATCAGCAGAGTTAGTCCAGTCAAGAGGCTGTTGCAGTTAAAAAAAAAAAAAAAATCAAAACAAACAAACAAGAAAAAACAGTGCCAAGAGGAACAGGAAGAAAAAAGTAAATTTGAGGAGAACCTCGTTTTTCATTGACATGTAGAAGATAAATAAGAGATAGGAGTCATTGACAGCTTTGAAGCTCTGAGCCTGGGACTCTGTGATACCATGTGCAGAGATGGGGAAGTGGGGATGAAAAGTTGTTTTTGAGAAAAGAATAAGAAATTTACATGCGAACATAACATTTAATGTGTTAGCATGCTGTCCAGGTGGAAACATATATAACAGACAGCTAAGAAACAGGAACTATATTAAGAATAAAATATTCAAAGAAACAAAAATAGGAAGAGGGGCAATGAACAGAGGAAGAAATGATCTCAGAGTCAGGATGGTGGGTCAAAACAAGGTACCAGACACAAGGGGATGACAGGACCGTTTGAAGCTGGAGATGAGAATATCAAGCTGCAAATGGAATGAAAAACTACTATTTCTTTTTCCCAAAGAGTGCTCTTCATCAAACCGCTCAGCAGCACGAGAAAATGAAATGCCATGCTATTACCATCTGACATCATCTCTCTTAACTTCTAGACATGTCCTGAAAAAGTATACCCCAGTAAGGTTGCAACACAGCTAAATAAGCCAGAGTGAACTAAATTAATGTGCCCACGCTTTACACCAAAGGTCCATTAATCTGTTTCACAGTAAGGATTAAATGTATTATATGCATGAAAACACTATATTTAAAGCTGAAATTATAATAGATACTCAGAGACACATTATCTCCAAACGAAAAAACAGCAGGTGGTTCATGATCACCAGGAAAAAGAGGCAACTCAAAGTAACATTAAATATAAAGCAGAAATGTTAAACATAAAACAAGGTCCTGCCCCCAAGGGAGTGATGGCTATTAGAATCTTCTTCCACAAAACACCCAAATGAAGGATCAGTAAAGAAGAAATGTCCAAGTATAACATCTCACAAAACACTCCATAACTAGCACCTTTAATAAAAAGGTTATCTATTAAATATCACAATACTTCTACAGTTCTTGCTTTTGTGGGTTTTTTTTTTGCTTTTAATGTAAGGTCATAGTGATCTGTGCCTCGTGGGAGTGATCAAAATTGGATTAGCAGACTTCTACAGTATGTTGATGATCACTTACAATAAAATCAGAATGAGAAAGGGAAATTGTCTGAGAGGACCATTGAGCCAGGTAATAGATTCAGTCTAATATATCCACACAGCAGGAACCAAATTAAAATGTAGATGGAATTCTAATATAGTCCAACTGGAAAGACTTGCTCCAGTTTTTCACACAAGCTTGTTTGTTGTTTGCAAACAGCTAATCCTGAGGACACAAAATTGGTTATATTCATTATTTTAGATGTTACTACATATATAAACATGTAAGTTAAAACAGCATCAAGGTCATAGTGCTTGAGATAAAAAGAGCTAAACATACATAAGTTAGAACCATTCTCTTACCTGACTCAAGATCAGGTCATAAAATAATATTTGCACAATTCAGAATAATGCAGATGATCTCGGTAGATCACAAATCATGCACTTCAATTCAATATGCCTTCCAATGGCATCTTAGTTTTTCCTGAGAACAAAGCAGCATGAAATCTATTACATTCCATTGTCCTCCCATCCAATTCTTTTTCCCCATTTCCTTTCCCAGATGAGCTGTGATATCACTATCAGCCTCAGCCCCATCTGTAAAGAAGATTTCAGTAGTAATGAGCACTGTTTTGTAACTTCTAAGGGACTGGTTTGAGAGAGATGGAGGGATCTCATAGACAGGCCTTAGAGAGCTGTCTAAAGAAAATCACTTTGTTTCTTTAGTGAAAAGAGAGAGAGACAAAGAAGGAATGAAAGAAAAGAAAAAATGCATGCTCATGGATAAGACACTGTAAGAAAACATTTACAATGACAATCAGCCTAGTATATTTTATACCATTCTGATCTCTACAACTCAATAAAACAAGTGAAAAAATTAACATAAAGGCAGACTTCAAAACCTAAGATATTTCTATTTTGGGAAGATAAGTCTGAATTCTTATGTAATCAAGATGTAAAAAAACCTTAAGTGCAGTAAACTGGAAGAGAGTAAAACTGTTATTTAAATTTCTGAATAGAAAAGAGAAACAGTAATGATCACCTCTGAAATTTGAATGAAATTTTTCAAGTGGAGAATTTGCTAATAACTTTGAATTTGAAATAAATTTGTAAAACTGATAATGATTCTAACCATGAAAAAACCTTAAATACTGAATTGTAGAGATCTTGTTGATTAAATTTTCTAATTAAAATGTAATAAAGTTAGAAATAAATAAGAAGAATCTGACAAGGCATATCTTAAAATTTTTGAAACATTTGTATTGGTTTCCTGGGGCTGCAGTAACAAAACACCACAAACTAGGTGACTTACAAAACAGAAATTATCTCATAGTCTGGAGACTAGGAGTCTGAGATCATGATGTCAACAGGGTTGGTTCCTTCTGTGGGCTGTGAGCAAGAATCTGTTTCATGCATCTTCTCTAGCTTCTGATAGGTTCAGTCCTTCCTTGGCTTGTAGTTGATGTTCTCTCCCATGCACATGTCTGTCTCTTTGTCCAAATTTCCTTTTTTTATAAAGACATCAGTCATCTAGGATTAGGGCCCAAACTAATAACCACATTTGAACTTGATTACTTCTATAACAACTATTTCCAAATAAAGTCACTTTGAAGTTAAGATTCTACCATATCTTTGTGGGGGGAACACAATTCTACCATATCAACATTCTTTAGGGGAAATTAAGTTTTCCTACAAAATATGGTCTGCCCTCCTTGTGGGAGCATTAGCAAGCATCACAGGACTTGCTTTGGCAGATGAAATGTGAATAGAAGCAATGTGTGCCTTTTCTGGGAAGACACAGTTGGAGCCAAGACCATCTTTCCCTCTGCCACTAAAGCAACATCATCTCAGATAGGGCTGCTCTTTCAGCCTGGCCAGGAAGAGCCATCACCTGCATTGAAGGGACATGTAACCTCTTTATGGATGCGAGCCATTGATATTTTGGGGTCATTAAAACTACAATAAACCTAGTCAAGCCTAGGTTTGGATTTTCTTTTTTTGAGGTTATCTAGACACTTTGTGGGGGAAACACAATTCTACCATATCAACACAATTCTACCATATCTAGATAACCTCAAAAAAAGAAAATCCAAAGTAAAATTTCAGATTCTCTAAAACAAAGTAAAAAGACTTCATAGTAAAATCTACATACTATAGTAAAGCTGCAATCACAGAAAAATGTATCCCCTAAAATATTTTCATTATCAAATAAGAAAACTTAAAATGTCCAAAAAATTTAATAATTATGTTAAGAAATCAAAAACATATGAAAGAAATTTTTAAAAAGAATTTTAAAAGATTAAGACAGCCTTTACTAAAAACAAAGGATAAAGGATAACTAAATCTAGGAGAATGTTCTTGAAAAATAGCATAAACATGGACAAAACCCTGACAATGACAGTGATGATAAGATAAAGAGAAGAAACTAGAGAAAAGAGAGAGAGGGAGAAAAAGAGAACATAAAAAAGGAAGGAATGCATAAGAAGGAAGAGTAAGAAAAGAGAGAAGCAAAGTTAGGAATGAGAAAAGACACAACACATTCCTGGTAAATTAAAATAACTAACAGGGATTTCACATCTTCGATCTTACTTCCCAAAACTTCCCACCTCCCACACTTGATGGTGACCTTAGGAAAGTACTCTTGGGCCCTTGAGCTCTCCACACTCCATCTCTAGGACAGGAATCACCTGATCTTTGTTCTTCAGCTAAAGTCACCATTTTCAAAACTTTTTTCCCCCAACTTTCTTCACCAACAATCCATATCAAATGTTTCCTCTATGAAATCTTAACTCCATCATAGCACACTGAAAGGTAATCATGTGCCTGTTTTCCACAAAAGATTTTTAGCTTCTTGAAAGCAGTCATAATTTTCAGTCCTATCTCTAGTTGAAAAACAGGCAGTCCTCGTTTTGCACTCTTCTTGAGTAACTAGAACAATGGAGCCACTTAAAGCAAGAATCCAGTTCAGATATGCATAATTTTCAGCTAACAAAAAAAATTGTGCAAGTTGAGGACCTCTAGAATACAGTCCAGCATCCAGCATTTAGTATATACTAAATAAATACTGACAAAGGAGTGGATGATTTCTCTATATTAACTTACCCACCGCTTGGAGTTGAATAGAATTTTCAAGAGAACTGTATTAAAAACTAAGATAGAAGTAAGAAAAATGAAGATATTGTAAATCATCCCATGAAAGTATTCTCTTGCAAGACTCGATATTGATCCTAGCCTCCCTCTTTCTAATTCCACTCCATAGTCAGTTATCCAGTCTTCTAAAATTTTCCTTCTAGATATACTGAGATCTTGTTCTCCTCTAATCTCTATCCCATTGCCAAACTCACTCCTTTGTCTTTTTACTCCCTCAGACCATTAAATAGCCTAACTGAACATCCTATAGTCAAAAGAAATCACCTGGCATCATAAATCAAACCATCTGACAAATGTATACCAAAAAACCTCAGTTTTTAAAATTTTAATATATTTCGATTCTTAAAAGCATATGAAACAAAAACATTTAAATTTGCCTCTATTAAAAATAAAAGCAAGAAGGGAAATGAATAAGTTAAATAAACACTGGGATCTGAAACAATATTCATGATCTAAATTTTATTTGAATTAACTCAACTTGTGAGAAGAATCTTTTGATGAAGCTACTATTTTCATTTGGAAAAAAATTATCTCTACTAGAATGCACTGAAATTGAAAAGGTCTATGATTTGCAGCATTTAGATTTGGTAAAATACTCAAGAGAATCACACAGATGACTTACTTAGTAGGTTTTGCCTTAAGGGAAAAAGTTAAAGATTCTCTAAATGAAGGCAGAAGCTGTGAAAATCTTTTGACTGAAATATTTAGACATTGCAACACAAAAATATTAGAATGATATTTTTCTTATTGATGTCCAATTGCTCAGCACAATCTGTTGCAAAGGATATTCTTCCTGAATTGAACGGCACTTGCACCTATTGGTTGGGCATAGTTGGGTAAGTCTACTTTGGCTTCTCTGATCTATGTGTCTATTCCTCTGCCAATATTGTAACCCTTGCCACCATTCTTTTAACATGGTTTCTGTAAATGATGACCTATAAATTCACATGTAGCTCCAGATAAACAACCTGTTTGCTTAAAGGATTCTAGGAACTAAGCTCAAAGGAAGCAGACTGAAGGCTTCAGGCATTTCAGCTCCAGATTTGCTCAACTTCCATGGGCAAAAACCAGACTAGGCCATCTCTTAACCAGCTGGCTCCGAGATGATTTTCAGAGCAGATTTTGCTGACTTGCAAATAGCACCCTCAAGGAAAGCCCACAACCCTCTCTGTCCCTTCCAAATCCTTTGTTCTCCCCTCCCCACCCCTGCTCATAAAAATCCCTGCTTGCACTGAGATGCTAAGGTGGTCTTTGTGAGAAGAGTCCCCCATGTTCTTAAGCTGCCAGCTCTTGAATAAACCAAAATTTCCTTCCATCAGCTCCTGTCTCTTAATTATTGGCTTTGCAGCAGCAGGCAGCTAAACCTGAGTTCAGTGTCAATATCATACTCTCAATTACTATAGCTATCATTACTAAGCTTCATTATCAAGTAAAGTGTATCCTCCCACTTTATTCTTCTCTTTCAAAATTGTTTTAGCTGTTTTGGGGCCTGTGACTCTCTGTATAAATTTTAGATAAAAACTTGACTAACTCTACATAAAAACTGCTAGGATTTTGATAGAAATTATGTTAACATTGTAGAATAATTCAGGTAAATATGTCATCTTTACTATGTTGAGTCTTTCAATTCATGAACATGGTATGTCTCTCCATTTATGTAAGTTCTTTGATTTCTTTCACCATCATTTTTAGTTTACAGATCCTGTACACGGTTTAGTAGATTTATACCTAAGCATTTCACTTTCTTTCACTTTTCTTTTGCTAGCTATCCTTCACATCCCCCATATCTCTTAAAATTTATGTGGTTGGATAGTAAATTATACAATTATATACCCTTAAGCTAACATTCTAATGTGCTTAATGTGAACTCTTTCATTTGTATGCGTTCCAGTAAAATATATAAAATTGTTTGGTACATGTATTTTTAAGATATATACATGGTATTGTGCTATATACCTCTTTTTCTTTCTTCCTGTCTTCATTCTAACTTATGTTTTTAAAGTCTATCCATGTCACTTTGTATGCATCCAGTTGATTATTCCTAATGATACATACTATTTATAATGCACTGTCTGCACATTTTCCTTACCTTTCCCTCAATTACAGACACCGGATTGTCTCAACTCCCAGATATTACAACAAGCATTACAATTAACATGCTTGTTGATGTCCCTAAATGGATTGTCTCTAAAAATTTTTCCAATATAAATAACCAGTAGAAAGACCAAAAAGAGAGAGAGGTACATTCTTAACCACGTGCTGTCAAATTGCTTTCTAGAATAGCTGCACCAGTGTAGACTACTAATTGTTAAATATAGTCTTAATTTGCATACAAAATATACACTCTCATTAAAATAACAAATAGACTAAATATATTTAGTAAGCATTGCCAAATATATAATTTAATTTAAACCTACTTTGAAGGTTTGTAATAAAAACAAATTAAACAGTTGGCCTAGATTACCTAAAGTATTGCCCTGGGATTACAGCTATAAAGTAAGTACGTTAAACCCAGATTTTAAAAATCATAACATGAATGGAGCATTTATTGTTCCTTCTTGAACCAATAGACATATTTCCTCCACCCCTCTGACCCTTTTCACAAATCACACTTTCCAGAGACTGTAAGTGCCCATTGCTCTCCAGACTGCCTTTCCTCATGTAAAGAGGAAAACTTCTAAAAATGCCTTGCAGACAAGCAATAACAGTATTTCACATTTTCAGCAGGTAGAAAATGCAACTATCAGATAGTTACATAATTTTAAGCATCAATAATTTGCAACATTTGGACCAAAACAAAAATAACCTTAATGAACAGTAGGTTCCAAAGTAGTTCAACAAAATCTTAGATGAAATTTTTTGCCATATTCTACCAACCAGAAAACCTTTCACATGGCTCTGAAGGCTATGCATTTACTTAATTTATTTATTCCATGCTGTTGTGAAAGGATGAACTTGAACTTTGTGGTTCTATTTAATAACTCATAAATGCATAATCTAAAGGCTTGGCTTTGTTAAGTTACCAACATAACTGCAGACATCCCTGAATATGATAAGAATGAGTCAGTGATAATCAAAAATTAAAAGTCTTTCATATGTGAAGATATTTTCATTTAGAGAAGGGCACTAACAAGATTAAGGCTTCCATTAATCCACTGAATAATTTCCCATAGACTCTGTCTCTTTCCAACATTCTGTTAATCAAATCTCAGATTTTTGTGTTCATGTTAGTTTCTACTACAGTGAGAGTCAAAACATAACAATCTAATACCACTTAAATGAAATTAGAAATTTCATTTGATTACCAGTTAGGTAATAGAAAACCCTGCTTTTAAATATACTAATTAGTATTATTCACCAAATAATTTTTCTCAATGGCCTCAGCATGTTTCGCCATAAGCCCAAGCACTTGCAACATGACTCTTGGCAATCCTATCAGGGGCAGTACTCGAAGGAAGCACCTAGTAGTCTGAATGCCAAGGCCCTTCTCCTACCTGGCTACTTCAGCACTTCTGATAATGTGACAATTGACTTTATACAATTCCCTATAATATACTTACAGAAACATCATTAGACAATTTCTACCTTGAAATGTTTTGCTGCCAATCAAATATTAGGAAAAAATATAGACCTTGAATAAAGGAGGAAGAAGATTAGCTAACATATACTGAGTGCTTATTATGTACCAGCTACCATGCTAATTAATTACCTTGATCAATTCTCACAAATTGTAGCCCCAAAAAAGGTACTATTATTATCCCAGTCTACAAGCAAGGAAAATGAGACCCAGCTAGCAAGTCTTGAGATGGGATTCAAACTCAGACCCTCTGACTCTAGAACCCTTATTCTTAAAATTTAAGTGTATTGCGTATCCAATCACAACAACAAAGTTTTTCCAACAAAGGTTTTCCCACAGCAAAGACCAGTGTTTGTTCTATTAGAGAGTATCTTCCATTTGTTTCTACTTACAGAGAAAAAAAAAAAAAAGAATATGTTTCCTAAGTTAACATTCAAGTCAAGTTTATACCCTGAGGAGATGTAGTCAAACAAATAGTACAAGAGAACAATATCCTTTAAGGTACAAAAGTTCAATTATCTTTGTTTATATAAAAGTTAGCCCACAGGCAGAATTACCCTGGGACAAAAGAAGTGTAGCATAGCTATCCAACAATTACCCTTTATTTACTATTATGACTCTCTGGATCTCAAGATGCCATTTCAAGCCCTTTGCCTTCCGCATAAAAGCTATAGCATATATATCCCATTTATTGCTAGATATACTTTATGCTAAAAGCATGGAGATATGCATGGATAATTTCCCATCATAAACAGCTACATTGAGGAATGGCTATAAAATTAAAGTCCTCTATTTGTCTGAGAAAAGAGAGGTATCTTATTTCCCATTATATCTTACCACTTTACCAATTAAATATTATGGGCAATGGCTTAATATTTTCATCTTAATTGCTCTTCCCCCAAGGCTATAGGGGGAGAAAGCTTAACTATTAATAACATTTATACAATTTTAATAAACTTTATTTCTTAAATTACAATAAATTATTATATCATTTAAAAATTTTTAAGTTGACAATAATGCCAGATACATGAACTGCAAGTATTTGTAATTAGGTTAAGAGATTATATAATAAAAGATATTGAAATTATTAATAACCATTGATATTGTTTTGTAAAGAGAACTTAGTTCATTTATTCATATAAAAATAGCAAATGTGTTATTTGTGTTACAAGAATTACTACCAAGACTTCAAAATAGTCCCATGAGCCTTAAATCATCACAGAACCTTATTTGCTACCTGGATTCTTGACTAATAAAGAATTTAATTTTCAATTTTATGTAACCACATTATATCTTTTATAATTAAAATAAGTTTCAAATAAGTTTCTTATATACAAACTCATGATGTTCACCATAATGACTATTATGCAACTTTATTCAATGTTGTCTCCTTAGGTGCTTTCTCCTATCAATGCTCCAAGTATTTTTACAAATTTATGTATGTGTTATTTCTCTATAATGCCCTTCACTTTCAAATTATGCTAAAAATTTATATGTTTCTTTGTGTACAATCATGATTTATTCCATCAAAATTAATTTTCATATTTATATCTATGCTATTATAGAAATAACATCTCTACCACTTTACAGAGCCAAATCATAGGAAGGAGGTGGAAGCCTCCTGGCTCTCTAGGAGATTTCCAATCTCCAGGCCACTATTCTTCTAACCCTGTGCCAAAGATCAGCCTCCTCCAATACATTTGTGGCATAGATTGTGTGGAAGGTTTCACAGATGTATGCTTATCTCCAACTTCATCCAGTTGTATACAAGTAAAGCTTTTTTCATGTCAATCATACCCCAATAAAGTAGTTACAAATAAACAAAGAAACAATACAAAAAGATTAGGTTCCGTCAGATAATCAATGAATGCCCCTGTCACACCCACCAACTTCCCTCTTTCATTGAGAACTGCAGAAACAGGTGACAGTTTGTCTCACTCCAACTCTTACCAACAGACTTAGAGATTCCAAAATCCATGTAGAAACCATCCACAGTCTCAGCATCTTTAACTCACCTCCACTACAGCCAGGCACTTAACCCACAGACACACCTTTGGTATATTTTACTACATCTGCCCCCTCTTGGCCTTAATTGTTTTCCTACTATGCCCAGGACACACTGATGATTGTAATACTGGGGTGGCAAAAGTGGGTTTACAGTTGTGAGTATAAGAAACACAGAATTTACTCTTGTGCTATTATTTATTAATTATTGTATTATTTTCCATACAAGCAACTGTAAATCTACTTTTGCCAATCCTTGTATATCCAAAATCTGACCACTTCTTACCACCTGCACTGCCACCACCCAGGACTAAGTCACCATGGTATCTCTTCTGGGTGATTATAATCTCCACCTAACTGGGCTTCCTAGGTCCACCCGAGGCCCTCTACAGGATGGGTGTGCATGCCCCTCAACAACTAGATAGAGTCTTTTTTTTTTTTAATCAAGCCACACCTGTGGCAAAAAATTGTTGCTAAGTAAAAGCCTAAGAGGCCCCACATGATCTGTCCCCTGTAGCCTCTATGATGACCTTTCCAGTAACCCCCCATATCACCCACTGTGCTCCAGCCTTACTTGCCTCCTTGCTACTATTCCTCTTACATTTGAGGCACAATCCTACCTTAGGGCTACACCTTCTTCCTAGAATGCTTTTCTCACAGGCTTCCATCCATATAGCCAATGCTACACTCTCTTCAAATCTTTGCTCAAATGCCAACTTTTCCCTGACTGTCAGATTTTAAATGGCAACTCTTCACTAAACCTAATCCCCTCCCCCTGCTCTAGGCTACATTTTTCCAAAGCACTTAATATCCTAACTTATGTCTGTATTTGTTTGTTTATTTTCTACCTTCTCCAGCTGAAAGGCAAACTGTGAGAATAGGGATTTTGGTTGCATGCACTAAGGCATACCAAGCACTTAAAATAACGCTGGCATATAAAGGTTGCCCCATAAATGTTTGCTGACTGGATGAATGAGTTTCCTCTTACCATGCTCACACATGAATGTGCACAACGCTAATTGTGCCTTTTCCCCAGACAAAAACAAAAAAGTTTTAAAAATGAAGAGCCATATCATACTAGTGTTACTATCAATTAATTGTCTCCAATGGTAGCCTTCTAAATAAATATTAGTTCATTTCCTTTCCCATTTCCCACAAAAGCTATCTTATAACTTCACTACCATATAACACACTTCCTATTCTATTTCATGTCATCCCCTATAGATGCAGCAGAATTCACTATCTCCAAGCACATTACCATTGAGGGTGATGACCCCACCCCCAAAATTAGGGTTCTAACCATAATGGCAAATGGAGAACAAAATGTTTTCATGTGGCATATGCCACACAACAACCATGTTGAGACATAATTTAATATCTTATAATAAACCACTACTTATAACATAACATGTAAAAGGTGAAAGCAGATCCATTAGTTTTAGAATAATTTCTTAAATATTTTCAATGTCATTATTTTATCTATCTTGTAAAAATAATTAATTTTATCATTAAATCATAGTATTAACCATTCTATATAAAATTTTATAGGGCCTTAAAATACATAAAACTGTAAGCTCTAAAAATACTGCCAATGATGGTTTTTCTTAAATAATCAGTTTCACTGAATACTTAATAGGGATAAGTCACACTTCCTAAAACTAAATACAGGGTGGGGCAGAATTAGTTTTTACAGTTTTGAGTATATGAAACACAAAGTTTATTCTTGTATTATTATTTATTAATTATTGTATTAATTTTCATACAAACAACTCTAAACCTACTTTTGATACCATTGTAATTAGCTAGTTATTAATAATAGGAAATATAGTGAAAAGAGCCATACCATACTAGTGTTAGGGGGAAGCCAGACATTATAGGCATGTCATTTGGGTAGCTTCACCAGGGAGCTGCAATTTCACACTCCCCAGGGAACACCAGCCTATTCCCTGCAAAACACTGGGGGAAGGGATCAACAAAGGGAAGACAGACCCATGCCCAATGAACTTCGGTTAACAGAGGGAAGGTAATTGCCTGTCAGTCAAACCTTGGGACAGAGATGGCTGGCCAGAATAGGCAGGACCACTGTAAGCCTGCAAAACTTTGGCAATACATAATCCCCTAAACAAACGAATTCCCTCTCTTGTTGTTCTTGTGACTCTTGGGTTCTTGGCTTCCTTGCATTTGCCCATGTTTCCTCCATGGGCATGTGGCCCAGTGGACCGCACATCTAATGGACTGATGGGCTGCACAGGGAACACAAACTATACTAGCCTGATGCTGGATTGGACTCTGCTCCAACATGGAAAGGAAACTCTAGACATTGACTCTGATTTTAGCTCTGCTGTAACCTCAGCTATATTTTCCTATGTCTGGACAAAGGGAAATAGGACTTTGGAAACTCAGGGATTTCATTCCACAGAAATGAAAATCACTCATTCTCCCATGAGAGTCCAAGGAGAGATAAACCAAAAAACGCATATGCATATATGCATAACCCATGGACACAAACAATAGTGCGGTGAAGGCCTGGGGCGGGGGCAGGAGTGGGGAGGAGGGGGTCAATAGGGGGAAGAGGGGAGACATCTGTAATACTTTCAACAATAAAGATAAATTAAATAAGTAAAGAAAATTAAAATAAATGAATAAAAGTAAAACAACTAAAAGTTTACTTCTTCAAGTTTAAAAAAGAAATTTTGCAAAGTAAACCCAGTGTTCAGTTTATACTTAATATTTTCCACTATAGATAATGCTTCATTCAAAGCAAGCTTTATTTCCAGCTGAAAAGTCATTTAAGCTCTTACAACTTTTATCTAGAATATAGCGAAACTACTCCTTTTCATAATTAAGAGCAGTCTGCTGACACAGATTCAAAAGAAACAATTTTTAACATTTACAAGATAAAGAACAGTTGGATAAAGACCAATTGCGTTGATAGCTGCCAACGCACTAACTCATGCCTAAAACTGAAAGGAGAAAGAATTGTAATCACTTTTGGAATGTCACTGACAGAAACATTATAATATGCCCCTTTCTAGTTCATAAAATCAATAAACCAATGTTGGCATACTAGAAGTCTGAAGGAGTCAATAAAAATAAAATTGAATTCAATGTTGGACACTGTACAATCCAAGCACCTGACAGTGCTGGTACATAGTAGGTGTTTCACAGATATATTAACTGCTTCGATACAGAAATAAAGAAAATTAAAAAGAATGAAGGACAGGAGGAAGGGAATCAGTCATTTTATTTTAGAACCATCTTCCTGCTAAGTCTCATTCATGTCTTCATTTATTCATGCAGTTCATTTAATTACATTTACTGAGTATCTGCTCTAGGTGCTAGAGAGAAAGAAAAATAAACAAATCTCCTCAACATTGCCAGCCTAAGGCTACCAGTTCTCTTACCAGTGAACTTTTGATCAAATCATTCTCAGTGTTAGAAATAGCATTATTCCTTTATTCTTCCACATAATACTCTTCCAGAGAATAATTTTAAATAGTATCCACCTCTGTGAACAAAATAAGAATAATGTATTCCATGCTTAATATAATAGATTTATATAAATCTATTTACTCTCCTATACAGTAATATATTCAAATATTCACTATATCCTTGTGCCTTTGACTGTGTATACACACAAACACACACACTTTAAACTAGTTTTACATTAGCTGTACACTAGCTATATACTTTACAGTAGCTAATATCTGTTAGTGTATAGGAGAATAATTCATTAATTATATTATCATTCTTAATTCACCTGCATTCAAAATTTATTTAATTTTGAACATATTCCTATATTTCATTAAAAATAGGAATGTATTTTATTAAAATTCCTAAATCTAACATTTCAAACCAAGAGGACAAGCTTGCCAATGTTTCAAGTATTTACTATCAAGAAATTAGAATTTAATTAGCCAAGAGAATGAAATCATTAATAAAAATGTTAAATTCTTCATGTGCTAGATATCACTTATCACTCAGTCTCTTGTAATAATGTAGATTTTTTTAATGCCATATAGAAAACTTGAAACTTCCAGAATAAAGACTTAGTATCTACCATATATTTTTAAAATATTTGAGTTACTTGAAGATGAGAGAAATAGGGGAAAGGTATGTCAAAAGAAAAATATTTTCTTCACCTTATCTTCCCAATTTTACAAAAATGCAAGTTTCCAATAGTGTTCTCCCAAATGTTCCTCCGCTTTATTTTTGAAAGCGATGCTGAAAATTTTGTATAGTGTTAAAGTTTAAAAGCTACACTACTGTCTTATTTGAATGGAGATTGAAATACTAACAAACTGGAAAGCTGGATAAGAGTTGCTTTTTTACAGTAGGTTACATATCCTCTATCAAATTCCACTATTTCTTCATGAGTCACACCATACTTTAGTGTACAAACAGATAAAATATTTACAAAGAATATTTTCAAAATGTTTTTAAAGCAGGCAATCCCAGCTCACAGAAAAACAGATGAAGGGAAACAAACTCTTTCACATTATCTCAGGCAGATCTGCTTTAATCATGAACAGTAAGGCCCTGAAAATGAAGAACAGTTGTCTGCACTGTGACACAACCAGTGTTCCCCTTTGCAAACAGCACCACTCACTATGAACAGCAACAGACACAGGAGCATCAGCTTGTGCCTTTTGTCTTACAGAAGGCTGCACGCTGCATGAATGACTACCCTTAGGATTTAGGAAGTCCCAGGTTATGACTATGGGCCCTTCCAAGCAGATTTTTGTTTTGCTGTTCTGTTCATTTTGAGGAAATATGACTGAAAAAACACCAATAAATTCCTTAAAGGGAAAAGACGGAAGAGTTATCCCAGCAGGCTGACTCCCACCCCACTGGTATATACACATATACCACCCAGTGCTGAATCCCAGATCTGAATGTGGACTGTACACAGGGTAACCCTGTGTCCTCAAGCACCACTTGCCAGCACTGTTTCCTCTCTCCCCTGGAAAAATCCCTTCATCACTAAAATATGAGGTCCACTAAATCCATAGCCCCAAGTGCTTATCCCCATCAGCAAAATCTAAAGAGTTATTTCAAAAACATGTTTCCATGGGTGTCCATAAGATTCATGAGAAAAGAGACCATACTGTATCCCAGTCCTAAGTCTTTCATAACCCAGAATACCACTAAAAAACAACAACAAAGAAAAAACAACAACAGGTTAATGTTGCTGAAGCAGAAGACGTAAAAAGATATTTCAAAATCAAAATGTAGCAAATGCGCCTGCATCATTTGAGAAGTAAATTGATTTCCCCATTAAATTTATCTCAATCAGACTGGTTTCCCAATAAAATGTGTTTGGGTTCTTTCTTCTTAGAAAAATAAAGACTTTGAATTGTTTTCATATTTTTTATTGCACTGAAACTACATGGAGGGCATTTTACTTATTGATAAAGTAGCAGTTGATAAGTTATCATACAGTAAATGTAATTTCAAAAAATCATTTTTAGAATATATATATTTAAGCTTGTTTTTATGAAAATAAGCCTAAAGCTATTTATTCTTTTCATTAAATTAAAACCAGATATTCTTGTAAGAGAATTTGTTCCAGTAAAGTCAGGCCTTAGGCAAATTTCTTCTAAATTTGTCTTGTTTTCTCATGATTATTAAGTAAAACTCAGCATTCCACAAAGGGAGAAAACAATATTTGATTATAACCAATCATATTTAAGAAAGTCCCTACCATTTTCATTTTTATGATTAATGTTTAAATAAATACCAAAACTCAACCTATTGAATCTAACACAATTTATTAATTGGGGGGAAAAATTACATAAAATTACCTGACACTCTAGTAGATAGACACAATCCCATATATTTCTAGTACTTTGGTAGTTATCACCAAACTTTGAGCAATATCAACAAAATTTTTCAGCCGCCTAAACCCATCTTAAAAGTGTAAATATATAATTCAGAGTTTGGTTTTTCCCAATCTTTTTAACTCCATTTTCTCTATTTTAATCAATTTATGTGAAAAATTTGTTACAATATCTTTCAACACAGAAGAAATGTTCAACTAATGTTCAATGAATGCCTATGTGTTAGTAACTGCTGGCACATTCTTTCACCTATATAGTTAATGCTGTTATCCAAAAAATTCAGTTTGCTTTGTTGTAATTCTCTTTGGTCATATATTTTTCCTTGGAGGGATTTAGGTTTCATATTAAAAGAGAAGAAATCATAATGAAGCTTCCCTGTTCAGAAATCTTTAAAGACCCTCTCAAACCCAATTTGATGATTATTTAATTCTTCAAAATTTACTTTTCAATTTGAGTTGACATACAATATTATATTAGTTTCAACATAGTGATTAGACATTTAATACCTTACGAAGTGATCACCCAGTAAGTCTAGTACCCGTAGTACACTATACATAGTTTTTACAACATTACTGACTCTATTCCCTGTGCTTTACTTACATCCCATGACTATTTTTATAACAGGCAGTTTGTACTTCTTGATTCCTCTCACCTTTTCAAACATCATCCAACCTCCCTACCATCTGGCAACCATCAATTTGTCCTTTGTATCTATGAATTTATTTCTGTGTTGTCCATTATATACCACATATAAGTATAATCATATGGCATTTGTCTTTCTCTGTCTGACATTTCATTTAGCGTAATACTCTCTAGGTCATCTATGTTGTCGCAATTAGTAAGATTTCATTCTATTTTATGGATAATATTCATCTTTATCAAATCGTCTATTGATGGGTACTTAGGTTGCTTCTATATCTTGGCTGCTATAAATAATGCTGCAATGAACACAGAGGTACATATATCTTTCCAAATTAGTGTTTAGGATTTCTTTAGATAACTACCCAGAAGTGGAATTGCTGAATCATATGGTAGTTCTATTTTTAAATATCTGAGGAACCTCCATACTATTTTCCACAGTGGTAGCACCACTTTATAAACCCACCAACGGTGTACAAGGGTTCACTTTTCTCCACATCCCCCCCAATATCTGAAAATCAATTAACACGATACACCACATAAGCAAAATGAAAGATAAATATAAAATAATCGTCTCATTGAATGCAGAAAAACATTCAACAAAATTCAACATCCATTCATGATGAAAACTGTCTCAGCAAAGTGGGGAGAGAGGGATCAGACCTCAACATAATAAAGGCCACATATGACAGACCCACAGCTAACATCATACTCAATGGGAAAAAACGAAAACAATTTCCCTTAAAAACAGGAACAAAACAGGGTTGTCTGTTTTCACCACTCTTATTCAACAAAGCATTAGAAGTCCTAGCCACAACCACCAGAAAAGAAAAAGAATAAATGGCATCTAAATTGAAAAGGAAGCAGTAAAACTATCATTATTTGCAGATAACATGATACTATACATGGAGAACCCTAACGATTCCACCAAAAAAGTATTAGAACTGATAAATGAATTCAGAGAAGTAGCAGTACACAAAATTAATACTCAGAAATCAGTTGCATTTTTATATACCAATAACAAACTACTAGAAAGAGAAATTAAGAAAACAATTCTTTTTGTTACAAGTGCAACAAAAAGAATAAGATACCTAGGAATAAATACAACCACTGAGGTAAAAGACCTGGACTTGGAAAACTGTAAGACGATGAAGAAAGAAATTAAAGACACACATAAATGGAAGGATATATCAGGCTCATGGACAGGAAGAACTAACATCATTAACATGCCTGTATTACTCAAACCAATCCACAGATTCAGTTCAATCCCTATCAAAATATCAAAGGCATTTTTTCACAGAACTAAATCAAGTTGATGTTTTAAGACTTCTTCCACATGAGTCCAACATACCTTTTGAAGAATATAACCCACAATTCCCATCTACAACTCCTTGCTCTGGTTAAACTGGTCTATTTATCTCTAAAATGTATTTGCCATATTATACGTGTTATCATGTTCATGAGAAAAAAAGCATTACATAGCTGTCTGTTTGTGTCTAGTTCAGCCAGTCCAAGTCACAAATTTTTGCTTAGAAAGCATATCAATATGTTTTCCTCCAACAATTGCACATGATTAAATCCCATAACAGAAATACGGTTGCTTTCCAACAGATCTAAAAGAACCACTAAATTAATAATACCTTAAAATCTGACATTTCAGAGTTTCTACAAAAAAAATCATCAGTTCATCATGAACTACCTTTTAATTCAAATTTTATCCTGATTTATTTATTCATTTTATTTAATATATAGTATAGTTTTAAAAATTAATCAGCTTTGTAATTTAGTCCTGTATATAAACAAAGCACAAATAATTTAGATTGATATTAATATACGTATTAAAAAGGAATACTAACAGAAGTTATATTTTGCATTGAATGAAAGCAATAAATTTATTTGAAAAGCAGTGTAATATAAATATTTTCATTCTAATCATATACAGAATAGCTAATGCTTTATAAGAGGAAAAATAAATTAAGCTATTTTATTATAGTAATAAGGAATTTTATAGAGGAGATGACAAAAATAAGAAAAAGATCATTTATTTTGCAATGTGCCTTGTAATTTCATAACCCATTAATTTTATATCTAAACATATTGTTTGAATTAAGGTTGAGTTCTGATCTTAGCTGTACCTTAAACATCTAATTAATAGTTCCTATTTTACTATTTATTAGACTTGTTTGCACACTGATACATCATGTTGGTGTTCTTATGAAAAACACATGAAGTTGCAGGGGGAAATACTACACAAATATTTCCTCAAATCATATTTTTAAAAACAAATCTATAATCACACACTCAAAAATAATGAGATTTTATGTTATAAAATATTTAATAAAATCTAATAATTTGTCCATTCATACTGAAGTAAATCCATGGGTCAGAATATTGGGGGACCTGGAAGAACCCTTGAAGGGCATATATTTCCAAGGACCATTTCATTAATAAAAGAGTTTCCCTAGTCCAACTCACTATAGATAAGATGATAGTTAGATAGATGATAGATGATAGATAGATGATAGATAGATGATTGATAGATAGATGATAGATGATAGATGATAGATGATAGATGATGATAGATAGATAGATAGATAGATAGATAGATAGATAGATAGATAGATAGATGATAGACAGATAGATAGATGATGATAGATAGATAGACAGATAGACAGATAGATATAGATTGATAGATGATAGATAGATAGATGATGATAGATAGATAGATAGATAGATGATAGATAGATGATAGATAGATAGATAGATAGATAGATAGATAGATAGATAGATAGATGATAGATAGATAGATAGATAGATAGATAGATAGATAGATAGATAGATAGATAGATGATAGATAGATAGATGATAGATAGATAGATAGATAGATAGATAGATAGATAGATGATAGATGATAGATAGATGATAGATAGAGAGAGAGAGAGAGAGAGATGATAGATAGATAGATAGATAGATAGATAGATAGATAGATAGATGATAGACAGATAGATAGATGATATAGATAGATGATAGATAGATAGATGATAGATAGATAGATAGATAGATAGATAGATAGATAGATAGATAGATAGATAGATGATAGATAGATGATAGATGATAGATGATAGATAGATAGATAGATAGATAGATAGATAGATAGATAGATAGATGATAGATAGATAGATAGATAGATAGATAGATAGATAGATAGATAGATAGATAGATGATAGATAGATGATAGATGATAGATAGATAGATAGATAGATAGATAGATAGATAGATAGATAGATAGATAGATGATAGATAGATAGATAGATAGATAGATAGATAGATAGATAGAGATAGATAGATAGATAGATAGATAGATAGATAGATAGATAGATAGATAGATAGATAGATGATAGATAGATAGATGATAGATAGATGATAGATAGATAGATGATAGATAGATGATATAGATAGATAGATAGATAGATAGATAGATAGATAGATAGATAGATAGATAGATAGATAGATAGATAGATGGATGATAGATAGATGATAGATCGATCCCCAGATGGCCTCAGAAACAATTTCTGAAGGTTCAAAAAAGCTAAAACCTCATTTTATACCAAAATAATATACAAGGACAAAGAAGGAAACCCAGCTAAGTTTACCAACATAATGATAACAGGCAAATTACATAACAAGGTTTGTCCTTAGTTTCTGGAACTCTAGGTAAATTTACCTTGAAAAGCAGCTGCATTTCGAGATATTAGAAACTTCAGCGTAGAGCTGGATGTTTGAAGCGCCTGCTGCATATCTTGGCGAGCTGCAACTTGATATCTCTCCTCCATCTTCCTGGTGCAACATGTAGGTTTTTTGGATACGCAAACCTGAAGATCAGGCCCTGGAACACATATAATATTTTTCAGAATAATTACCTGCTCATTTAACAAACATCACATATTATATGTCAGGCATTAAGGATCAGCACTGCACATAAGGGGTTTGTGTTCCATGTGAGGAACTAATTTACTATAGCACTTGCTATTAAAAAATGTATCTATTGTTTATTAACACGAACATGAAACAAAATATCCTCAACCATTAACGCTCTGCTCAAATATTTTATTAACTTTTTGATCAAATATTAAGTATGTCTACTCAATCAACTAATTACTATTAATTAATAAATAGACCAAATAGAAAACAAATTATGTAAGTACATAGCTAAGGTAAGAAAATTTTATTTTTGCTTATTTTATTCAGCCAAAATCATTTGTACCAAATATGGTATAGAGAAGTATATGGGCTAAAACAATTGTTTTTCCTGAGGAAGTAAAATCAAATTTTGTACAGCAAATAGAGGTTAAAAAAAATCTTTGCCTGATTTCTCATTTTAACATCATGATTGTGCTTCTTATAGAATAAGTGATTATCAGAGAACATGATATGAGGGGGGAGCAAGATCCCCACATGGGCCCAAACCCAGCACCCACTATTCTTCTCATCACCTAGCTTGCTAGAGACAACTCCTTTGGGTGGAGGGCACACAGTGCAATATACAGACAATGTATCATAGAACTGTATACTCAAAATCTAAACAATTTTATTAATCAATGTTACCCCAACAAATTTAAATTTTTAAAAAGCACTTTTTAATTTTATAAGCATATTCAGCAAACTTCTGTGAAGATGCATGTTACACAAAATGTGAAGCTATTATATATATATATGTCATGGTCGTGGTTAAAAAATTTTACTGATAGGATTAGCACCTCTCATCTTGGATAGGGTCCCAGGACAAGCACCTTTATACATAGTAGGTCTGCTAGAGAATGGAGGGAAAGGCCTGGAGCACGCAGTGGTGCCTAAAAAGGATAACCCTCACGAGGGCATCACGGGGAGGGTCCCAGGGCATCCCAAGGCTTTACCCAGGTTTTATGTAAAGCTCAGAACAATTGTATTTACAAGGCCTAATATAAGACAGTCATTCCCTTATTTTAGGGTCAGGAAGAAGAGTTGTGGCCCTTGGTCTCTAGGGAGTTTCACAGTTCCCACATTCGCTCGCTCTTCATTGACTAATTTTAGATCAGCAAATATAAAATATGTACGTGTACACACCACACACAAATACATACACATAAAAGCCACCTTTCAAACTTAGCCACCTTTCACACAGAGTCAGCCTCAGAACTCATATTTCCAACAGTTAGTTCTGGGTAAGAGCAAGACAACTGAAATCACTCTATGATACAGGGACCGTTACTACCACATTTTACACATGAGGAAACAGACATAGAGAAGCTCTGTAACCTGCCCAGTGTCACACACCTACATACTACAAAATGGGGAAGCTGGTGTTTGGGGTGATTCCCAAACTGTCTTTCTCACCATCACTCTATTGAGAGGAAAGCCATAGTCTTAAATCTGTAAATGGTTCGTCTATAGCCCTAACTGGCCACTTTCAATCCCTGTTTTGCAAAAAGTCATCTGTTTGGTAAGTTGCAAGAAAGTAAATTTTAGGTTAGGAATCATCAAAGGAATTTATTCAAAAATAAAATAGGTTAAAATATAAAGTTATAGAGTTGCCACTGCCTTTTTTACACAAACTTAAATGGTGGAAAGTACACTTAGAAAGATGTTATAAATTACCCTGGCGGCTATCCTAAACATCGTGTGGGGGAGAGACCATCAGGTCTCAGCAGCTCTGAATAAGCATGAATAGCAATTTAAACGACTTAGAACAAATTCATTCTTCAAGTTGATGACAATCTGCATTGATTAATCCAGACTTTCATTTAGAATCTTGGAAACTGGTAACGACAACGTAAAACTAAACTCCAAACAAATCAGCTGTAATTCAAAGATTAGTTATGTTTAATCGGCACAACATTTTCGACAGCATCAACTATGACATATGCTTAAGTAACTCAGAGTTTGGGTTGCAGAGGAGGGGGAAAGAGTCCGCAAGAAACTAGTTCCTTTGCTTCCTGGATCAGTCCAGATGACAGATGAGAGGAACTAAACATCCTCGGGGAAAGGGCCGTATCTCACATTTTATTCACAGTATAACCACAAAGGACATAAAAAGATGCATGTTGACAAAAAGCCCAGGCTACAGTTCCCCCTCTGTAAACAGAACAAGCATCATAAGAAAGCAAAGCCAGATGGAATCCAAACAGATACTACACGGCAACAAGACACATTTTAAAAATATTTCAAAGCCTGACTTCAAAGAACACGGCACAACTGAGGATGCCATGAAACAGCGAGAGCACACAACCCAGGCTCAGAGGCAATCGCCATGTTTCTGAACAGTAAAATCAAACTCCACAAGAATTAAAGCACTGAAAATAAATTAAGTTAAAAATAAAACAGCAGGCTCCTTGCTGAAGGGGCCCTCAACCAGAATCATGGGAGCTTTTTTAATTTCTTACCAAGAAACTGCAGTAGCGGTTGCCGTGCCTTCCTTTCTGTTTTCCAGCATAAGAAACTGTTATTGTCATCCACCTGTTTGCGTTGTTTTTAAATAGGTTAAAACAGGAACATTGGGAAGCCCTCTGGAGAGATGGTGGCAGTGACAGCATAGTTTCCACTATCTCCAAATCTCTACCTAGAACCAGAAAATAAGTCCAGAAAAGACAACTAAACTAGATGCCCTAATACCCGCAACACAGGCTCTGGCAGGAGAAAGAAGAATAAAGCAGGGGGTAAGATCTGAAGAGCCTGAGGACAGAAGAGCCCCGAAATAGCCAACAGCAAGTCACAGGAAAGCACCGAGGGCTCCCTGGAGAACAGCAGCTGAAACTTAGAGTGTCCTGCGTCCCTTCCTTGTTAAATGTGTGTAAAGGATTATTGTTAGAAAGGAATGAATGAGCAGGAGCGATCCAGATCCCTACAAATTCTCAGAACAGATCCAGCAGGCTCCTCTCCAGGGAAGAACCTCACAGAGAAAAGAAACTTCTGGAAGTGGAATCAAAATTCAACAGAGGATGCATCTAAGAGATGTAGATAGAAAAGGTCTAGAATAATGTGGGAGGGAAAATAAATTCAGGCAATTTCAGAAAACAAACAGGCATACTTTTAAATTCTACGTAAAAATAACAGAAGAAAAAGCTCTATAAAGGTAGAAAAGCTAGTCTGAAGCCTGTCTCAATCTAAATTTTCAGGAAAAAAGCTAACAACAAAATGAACAACAAAAAAAAGACATCAAATCTCACACCAACTTATTATAACAAAAAAGAGCATAAAGAACAACATAATATCCATACTAGAAAGACGTGCCCCACCCCCAAAAGAGATCAAAGATATAACCATACTATTTCAAAACAAGCTAAAAGATTATGAAACAAAACATGAAAGAACAACATGAATCAAAATTAATTAGAAAATCTCAGATATGGAACTCAAGAAATAATTAAAGATGAAAGAAAAAAATTCTGAAATGAAGACTAAACAAGAAGAAACACTGGAGTCAATCACACGAAGGTTATGCATTAAAAAAATAGAAGATGGAAAATAAGAAACTGAGAAAAATCAAAAAGAATAAAAGGACTTGAAAGACGGTGACAACAAATATTATTAATAATGCAAGCCCCTGAAGAGGAAAACAAGACAAATACTAAACACTATATTTCATGTAAGCTGAAACAGTTGTGAGAGTAATATGAAATTCAAAACAAATACTTAATTATGCAATATTCACTTTCTAATCTTTAAGTCTAAACTGTATCCTTGAAAATCAGAATTTTTAAGTGTGGAAGAAAGCAGATACAGACCTAATAAAGAAGAGGTTGAGTAAAATTCTGTGATTTTGAATTTGAATTAAAGCATCAATATGAAATTATGAAGAGATTTACCTTCAACAAATATATGTTTCCTAGCTTCACTGAAAAGGCCTAGAAACAATGACTAGTGGCAAGGGCATTCCTCATGCCCAGATTACGGTCATGAAATATCATTTCTCTCAAGAAGAAATCAGAGCTTCTTGCAGAAATGACTCACTCTAGATCTGGGGAAGGAAATATATAAGATGACAGACCAGATAAAATGTCTTGTACACCAGGTCGCAAAGAAACTATCAAATAGCCCGGCCAGAGTGGCTCAGAGGTTGAGCATCGACCTAGGATCCAGGAGATGGAGGTTCGATTCCCGGTCAGGGCACATGCCGGGTTGCGGGCTCCATCCCCACCAGGGGGCGTGCAGGAGGCAGCTGATCAATGACATCATTGATGTTTCTATCTCTTTTTCTCTCTCTCTCTCCCTTCCTCTCTCTAAAATACATACTTAAAAAAAGAAGGAAAAAAAAGAAATTATCAAATAACTCCAAGGGTCATATCAAAAGGACTCAGGAGCTATAATAGTCTGCTAGGGCTGCCATAACAAAATACCACAGATCAATGGCTTAAGCAATAGAAATTTATTTTCTGACAGTCCTAGAGCCTGAAACTCTAAGATCAAGGTGCTGGCAAGTTTGGTTTCTCATGAAACCATTCTCCTTGACTTGCATATGGCTGCCCTCTCTCGTGTCGTCACATGGCATTGTCTCTGTACAGAGCACTACTGGTGCCTTTCTTCTTATAAAGTCACCAGTCACTGGATTAAAGCCCATCCTTATGACCACATTTCAACCTTAATTACCTCCATAAAGGTGCTATCTCCTAAAATAGCATATTGGGAGTTAGGAATTTTGTAGGGGACACAATTTAGCCCACATCAGAAATTCAAAAGGTTTCTACTCGCCAAACATGGGACAACCTGACCTTCAGTAACAGTAATTGCAATCAATCAAATATGCTTAAATCCAAGGATTTTCTGTATCTGTGCTTTATTTTATAATATACAAAAGACTTTTAAAATAGGACTGCTGGTTAGTAATATGCATTCTCTTTTTGTTTCAAACGTTTCTCCCATAGTCAGCTTACAGGATATTTACATTTGTAGCACATACCAGCTTTATTGATAGTTGACATAGGAAAGGGCCCTTGGTACCAATACACTGAAATCAAGATATACTTTAGGTTTACCAGATAGAAGTTAAATGTCATAAAATACCAAATGCTCACCAGATGAAAAGAGGACCTTGGAATTCAGGGCAAGAGGTTTATACTGGTAAACTTGCTCCTTCCATCTTTTCTGAAACTGATAGGAGTTTGTGAAATGTTATCATGGTGAAAGGGTTTTGACTGAGTCAAACCTATTCCTTTATCCAGTAGAATAAAAAATACTTACATCCATGAATCTAGCAAGAATCACGACAGTGCCGTCAGATCAGCTGAGATCTGACCAGCATCTGTTCACTCTCCTGGAATATGATTTAGATGAGACTGATACACACCTAAGGATGAGTCTTGACAGGCTAAAACATAGCATCCTATCCTATCAGCACAATGACAGGTTCAGAAGTGGACAGCCAGTCACAAGAAAGAAATGCAGAGAGATATTTGATGAGGCCTCCAGGAAAAAAAGCTTTCTCTCTTCTGCTGAACTGAATTTAATGATGCAAAGATGTAAGGCTTGCAGATGCCATCGTCATGTTCCAGCTCAGAGTGAAGCCTGAATCTCCCACAAGTTCTTCTGTCACCTGCCATATAAAGAAATCTAGACAATACAACAGTAGTAATATTTCCCAGAGTTAAAGCAGGCCAAACCATTCCCCTTTCTTTTATGGTTTATCCCAGAACTTCAAGAGGACTGGATACTAAGTGAAGGATCTGGTAACACTCCTTTAATAGCTGCTCAAGTTTCCTGCTCTGGAGTGGAAATAAACTTGGTACATCCAAGAAACAGCAGGAAGAGTTCCAGCTGCAGTATGGCAGTGCTGTCCACATAGAGCAACCACTAACTACACAAAATACAAAGATCAATGACTTGAAAGCTCTAGAGAGTGAACAAAAGAAGAAAGTTTCTAAAAGGGAGTCAAGCCCTGGCCAGGGTAGCTCAGTTGCGTCCTGTGTAGCAAAAGGCTGCCAGTTTGATTCCTGGTCAGGGCACATGCCCGGGCCCAGACTCGATCCCGGGTAGGGGGCTGTGTAGGAGGCAGCTGATTGATGTTTGGCTCTCACATCAATGTTTCTCTCTCTCTTTCAAAATCAATTAAAAAACAAAAAAGACAAATAAATTTGAAAGAAGGGAAAATTATAGGGTTAGTTTCTCATCTCTGTGGCTTTTAGCCTGGGGATAGTCCATGTATAAAGTGACTAAATTCCAATAATAATAAAAAAATCACAGTCTTTCAGGACCGAAGAACTAGAAGATTGCAACAGGGCCATCACAGCTACTGGAAAATAGTGGGGAAATACCAGGAAAGGGAGGACCAGTTGAGAGGGACCCCAACTTCTGTGTGTAAACCCTACTCAAATCTCTGCTGACCCTTGAACCACACCTCACAAGGCCAGAGGAGACTGTAAGTAGCCCAGCTATTGGCAAGCTCAGGGTGAAAGAACTGAACTAAAATTGCAGCTGCTGCCAAGAGACACAGTTGACGGTTTGAGTCCAACCAAGTTTTCTCCGAAGTCAAACATATTAACACTCTTTGGAGGAATATAATAGAATCAAGAATCACCATAACATTCACGGCCTCCAGGAGGCAATCCAAACTTACTGTACATATGAAGAATCAATATAATGTGACCTATTTTCAAGGGATAAGACAATAAAGATCAACTCCAGATGACCCAGATGTTAGAATAAACACAGAAGGGCTGGAAAGCAGCAATTATAACTATCTTCAATGAGGTTAAAGGAACATGTGCTCAGAATAAATTAGAGCAAAAGGAATCTCAGGAGACAAATGGAAACTATAAAAAAAAAAATGGAAATTCTGTAACTAAAAAATATAATAATATATGAAAAAAAATTTCACTGGATGGACTTGTTAGCTGAACAGAGATGACAGTGGGCAGAGTCAGAGAATTTCAAGGTAGATCAATAGAAAGTATCCACTCTGAAGAGGAAGAGAGATAAAAAGATTGAAAATCCTATACATACATACCTAGGATTTTATGTATGTTTGCATAGAGCAGTGAGTGAATAGCATAAAATCTAACATAGAGGGGTCCCCAAAAGCAAGGAGAGAGAGGGAGTGGGGTGGGGGGAGTGTGCAGATTGAATATTCCATGAAATAATGACTGTAAAATTTCCAAACATAATAAGAAATACAAATTAACAGATTTTAAAAGCTCATTGAACCCCAAGCAAAATAAACTGAAACAAAATCATGCCTGTGCATATTATAGCCAAACTACTAAAAATCAAAGATTAAAAAGAAAAGGCAAGAAGCCCAATATTTCCACCCTTTCCAAAAAGGGTAGAAATACAGGAAATGAAGTCAGTTCACATAATGCCTTGTAAATCAGACTAGGGAAGAATTTTATTACAATGATAATAGGGAAGAAACTTCATTTGATTGTTTCTTAAAAGTTCACTCTAATTGCTATTTTGAGAATCAGCATTTCCCTATTGCAAATGAGAGTTAGGACTGGGATAAAAGATAAGAAGTGGTTAGATTAGACATATATTAAGGTAGAAGATAAGTTTGAATAGATGTCTTGGATGCAATTTGGCAGGTGAGAAAGAGACAGGAATCAAAAATAACCTTAGATTTCTGCCTGAGAAGCTGGATGCCTAAGTGGTACCATTAACAGAAAAGGAGAACACACGAGGAGGAGCAGGTTTAAGGAAAAAATAGAATTCAGATTTGGAAATGAGATGTCTATTAGAAATGCAACTGGAGACGAAGAAATAAAATTTGAATACTCAAGACTTAAGTCTAGGAAAGATATCCAGATGAAAATACTTACTTGGGAGTTTTAAATACAAAATGGTATTAAATACTGAGAGTTTCAATAAGATCATCTAAGGAAAGAGTTCAGTTTATAATATTTAGAGGGTTTCTCAACCTCAGCACTACTGACACTTGAAGCAAAATAATTTTTGTGGGGGGAGCTGTCCTGTACAGGAATGTTCAGCAGCAGTCCTGAGCTCTTCCCACTAGATGCCAGGAGCACCCTCCCCAGACGTGACCACCAAAACGTCCCCAGACATTGCTAGGTGCCCTCTGGGCGTAATCACCGAGACAAAAGGATCGCCATATGAATTGGGGCAGAGGAGAATCCCCTCAAAGAACCTGGACAGAAGCAGTCAAAGAGATAGAAGGATTAAAATGGGGTGGGGCGGGGGAGGAGGTAAGAGGAAAAGAGAAAAGTGTGGTGTCCTAAAAGAGCTTTTCTTGTGTTGTTGTTGTTGTTTTCCATTAATCCTCACTCAAGGATATTTTTTTCCATTGCTGTTGTTTTATTCGTTTGTTTTTGTTTTTAGAGAGAGTGGAGGAGGGGGGAGAGAAACATTGATGTGAGAGAGACACACAGATCGGTTGCCTCCCACTGGGAGGGGATCAAGTCTGCAACTCAGGTACGTGGCCTTGACCAGAAATCGAACCCGCAACCCTTCTATACACAGGCCCACACTCTGACCACTGAGCCAAACCAGCCAGGGCCTGAAAGTTTTAAGAAGGGAGAGATCAGCTGTATTGGGCAGAGTAGCCACACTCAGGAAGCCCGCACTTTTCATAGATCTGTAATCATATGGGCGACCATTGGATTGTTTTCTTGACTAACAAGGTAGTGACTACATGAGTAATTACATTGCATTTGGGATCCTATTAATTATGAGAAAAAATTATAAGGTCAGTTCAACTCATTGAAAGCTGTTATGCTAAAACCTATTTAACAGTTTTAACGCCCATTATTTTCTAACTTCTGCCAACCCTGAACAGAAGGGATGCCTAATAGTCCCTAATATTGTCCTGCATCCTGGTGTGTTCCAGAACATTTGCTTTTGTGTACTTAATTGATTCTATTTAATTTCTGTTTCTCTCCCAAGATTGCAAGTTCCAACAGGATAAAGACCACCAATGCCTTGTTCCCAATGTATTGTACGTAACTGGAACAGTTTTTGGAATAAAAGATCTTCAGTAAAGTATTAGTCCCCTCCCTTTTCTCCATACTTAGACATAAATATTTCGTAAGAGACCTAAGAAAGCACTTTCATGGTTTAAAGTTAATGAGATGGTTTTAAACATAGATCCAGAAAGAGCATATTACTGAGGACATTAAAAACTGGTTCAATAAGCCATTTGAAATAGTAATTGTGATCACTGTATTTATATATTTGCAAATATTCCTCATATCACTGATCCATCACTTATTGACCCATCCTTTTTTTTTTCTTTATGGAATATAGGCACTGTCCTAAAAAAGTATATGTTGATATTACTCATTACAATAAAAAACCTTTTTATCAGAAGAGTATTAAGTATTTCAGGTATTATGAGTTTTTATGGTTGTGTAATCAATAAAAAATAAGTACATTTGGCAACCTACAAATTTAAACAAATGGGGTCAAAATAATATTCACTGCTAAAACTGTAAAGCTGTCCCTCATATATCTAAGAGGCAGCATTGATCCTTCAACAATGTGCTAGACTTGTTTTTCCAGCAATGGTTGATTAACATTCACACAAAATCACATACTTAAACCCCTTACTTTTATACCAATAACAAGCATGTCTAATATGAAAGTATATATTCTGTGTCAGTGAAGCAGGGGAAAGCTGTGCTAAATAGAAAGCTTTCTCAAACTTGAAGTTATGAATTTGGAATCAACATTTTGTAGCACATTAACCAGCTGAGAAGACAAAAGGCCTAATCATAAATTAATACATATTTATTTTAAGAAATAGCAGTGATATAGCCTGCTACTTCAGAGATGAAAATACTTAATTGCAATCTCATCCCCTCGATTTAAAAGAAGCCCCATACTGTTCTATGGCTTTTTAATCAACTCACCTAAATATGCCATCTCAGTAGCCAATAATCCACATTATTTCTGTAAATGAAACCCGGCCCTTGCATCAGGCTGAAGCTGAGATTCTGAACTATCCACAAGAAATTAAGCATTACCACTCAATCTATTTGCATCTGCTGATGTGTGTGAGCTAAAGACCTTGCTGATGGTGGGGCTAGGGGTTGAGAAGGGGAGGAAACTCTCAACCATAAATGGATCTCACACCAAAATGACTTACCATGCCACAATTCCTTGGGGTCAGTCTACCTCATAATAACTCCTTTCCTCTAAAAACAGCTATCTCAACACCTCCATGACAGAGGCCCCTGCCAGCCACGTGTGCCATGTGACCTCACATCTGATCAGAGTAGGTACTGTGTAGCTATTCATATGACACATGCTTCTCACTACATAGTTAATATATTCCTATGCTGGAGGCCCCTTCTAATTATTTGTGAGTGACTCAAACCAGAACGAACCAGATTGTGTCATATGAGAATTTAGAATTGGAACACAGAAAAAGTCTAGTCTATTTGCCATCAGAACTGCTTTATATGTAATTTAGGAGTGAGGTGTCCATGCTATTTCACCATGGAGACAAAAAGCAGAGCATACAGAGTAGACAAAGGAAGGGAAAACTGTCAGAGCTCTCTGTAGTTCCTGCTTTAGTCCATTTCTTGAGTCCCAATTATTTCCTATACATTGGAGTTTCACGAGATACTAAAGGCTTATAATAAATTATGTTTGTATTAGACCAAATTAGTTTGCGTTCCTTCCAACCAAAATGCCTAAGCTGATACTCTCATCAAGGGCATAGCAGGAAAGGATGACTTATCAATAAGTTATATAGAAGGCTTTCTGGAACTCTAAAATATTTGGCAGTAAAGAAGTCCAGCCAATAAGCCAGGCGTAGAAACCTAACCCTGTGCAGGCAGGTAGAGTAGTTTTTGGTAGAGAATGGTGCCTGACACTCAAAACTATCCCAACTCAATCACCAGGGCTTATGCCTAGAAATAAATAATGTATTAAAAATAAACTCTATTACTTAGCACTTCACCAGCTCTGCTATAGGGACCCCCCACTACCACTACTTTTAACACATTAAAAGAAACTGTATCACTTGTGAATAAAAACAAAAATCTAACTCAACCTGGCGAAAACCATAAGGGATTTAATTGGTTCAGAAACTAAAAAGTATAGTGAAAACTGGGGCAACTTTTGACATTGCTGCTTAAACACTTTCAAAGAGGACCTGCTTCTGCTCTGTCTCTACACTCTGTCTTTCAGAGATTTAGCTTCATCCTCAGTTTCCCCAAGGTGAGCATCCCACAAACTACAGTAGAAAAATGGCTATTGCGATTAAGTCCCCAGCACCCAGGAGAAGAGGAAAGGCATTTCAGGTAGTCCTTATAGAAGAAAGGGAAAGCGTCTTTTACTCAGAAGCCGCAGCAAACTTCCCTTCACATTTTATTGACTCTGGGTGGCTTGCGTGCCTGTGTCTGCATAATCACGGTGGCCAAAGTACAAAGTATGTTGAAGACAATAAGGAGTTCAGTGCTGGGTCAGTCCCACTCAGATTGCATGTCTAAGACAGAGTAGCTTGGTTTCAAACAAACAAATGAAACTAAGGTAATATTATGAATGACTGACCACTACAGGAGCATTTCACATGGGAGTGCCAACTCCGAAGTCCAAACTAATTAGTCCAAAAGCTCCTTAAGGTCTCATGGGGATACATATTGGGGATGGGGGGAAAATAACCAGGAACAGAGTTTCCACACTGTTAGGTTGATGTTTATTAGTACTATTATATTGGCTTAGTTGTCCATGTAACATCATTTATTCCCACAAACTGGTAGGACCTGGAGGCTGAGATATGCAGCTCATTCTGTTTCAGTGTCTCTCTTGAACTGAGAGCTCTAAAGTAGAGGGATGGTAAAAGAATTCAAAAACCCTTGGTTTTTACCAATGTCTTCTTAGGAAGGTAAAATAATCAAGATGTGAAAGGGCTAGTTGGATTTTAGAAATCAGTAATAGGGAAAGAGGCCATTCTATAAACAAGATGCTTAAAGAACTGCATATTAATAGAAGACAGAGTTAATAGAAGAGAATTATACAGAAATCATGCATATGTTTATCAGATAGAAAGAGAGCAAAGAAACTATTTAGAGCAGAGGTGAGCAGACTTTTTCTGTAAAGTGCCAGCTGGTAAATATATAAATAAAAAATATAGATTCACGGGCCATATATTCTCTATCACTATTTAAGTCTGCCCCCTAGACAATAAATAAATGAATGGGTGTGGCCACAGGGCTGTAGTTTGCCTGTAATTTAGAAAACTAAGATGTGTAGCATAATATAGTGGCATGTCTTGAAGTTCACAAAAAGGTTTGTTCTTGTTTCTAAGAAAATGATGCAGAATAATAAAATCTAATTAGTAACATCAACAACAAAAAATCCAGCTATCACAAAAGAGAATAAAGAGCCAGAATAACATAGCTTCTGCTAAAATTCCAAATACCCAGAATCAGTTCATTTTAAAACATTTCAAGATGAATTTACCAACCACCTAAAGCTTTCCAGAGAGTGACCACCACCCAGATGACTACAGCAAGGCTCAGGTGCCACACAGAGTGCTTACCCAATCACAGGAGCACCCTTGGCCTTGTTTAGCCCATGCTTCCTCCCCAACTCTGGCCACAACACAACTATGGCACCCCAACTCCAGGCCTCTGCTGAATCCTGGTCTGAAACATATTGCCCAATGCTCCAAGAAACTACTGGACTGCATCTCCTTTGCCTCGCATCCTAGCTTCTCTTTGTTGCTTCTTGGTATTGTCTATGATACTTTCACCCTCCAACTGTTCATCTCTTCTGATAAGCCATACAACCTTTATCCCTTCTCCTGGACCCTCTGGTTATCCCCTCTGCCCCAGCCCCTCTCCAAAAGCTCCCTGCAACCTCCTACCTCAACCAGAATCTGGTTCTCATCTGAGGGAACTCTCCCTTTGGCCCCATCACGTACAAGTTTACTCTTTTAGCACAGATGGGGGAGAGAGGGTTGCTTACAATAAATATATCCCTAATATCCAATATATCCTTAATGCTAGTTTTAGTCAATTTCTCCTTGGGTTGCTTCTGCTGACAGTTCCACCCTCTGCTCCCTGAGTATTGCTATCATCCTGTTCTCCTATATCCCAGAAGTTAGCTCAAGCCCCATCTTACACCCTCTTCCAAATGTCCACATGTTTCTGAGGACTTAGGTTCTTGAGGTGACTCTGACTGGAGTTCCTGCTTCTACAGGATTCTTGCTGTCACCTGCATTTCACCTCATGAGGCTGGCCCTTTCTCTCTTCTGTGCCAAACCATAATAGTAATCCAATTCCATCAATTCCTCCCCTTCATTTCCAATTTCCAATTTCCAAATTCCTCACCACCACATAAATGCGCACACACACACACACACACACACACAGATGGAGAGACACAGAGAGAAAGCTTTTGTATCTGCGAGGGAGAATGTACTGAAGATTTAGGAAGTTTGCAGAGCAGAAATACAGTAGTCAAATATTTAATATTATACATTCCTATTCCTAGATTCCTCAGTCTCCCTGCCAAGCAGCCCTGCCTACTGAGTTCTTCCTTCTTCTAAATCTTTCAACAAATCCAAGTATTTCCTCCATTTTTATTATGCAGAGAAGTTAAGCTCTGGTCTTTTCTATGTATCTCTCTGACAGTTTTTAAATATGGCTCCAAAATTCCCTGCCACTTTTCCCATGAAAATGTGGAGTCTATGTCCCCTTCCCATTGAGTCTTGATTCTGTGATTGCTTGACCAATAAAATACACAGAAGTGGATCTGCGCTGGTTTTCAGGCCCAAAACTTAAGAAACTGGCAGTCTCCATGGGCTGGCCCCTGAGACACTTGCTCTTGTAACCAAGGACCATGCTGTGAGGACCCCCAAATTACATTTGTAGAGACCACGTGGGGTGGCCACACACAGTTACTTCAGACCAACACCCAGGTGGAGTCCCAACATTCCTCTAGCACCAACCATCAAATATGTGAGTGAGGAGGACACCTGCAGAGGGTTACCCTCAGCTTTCGAGTTTTCTCAACTAAGGTCTCAGGTATCATGGATCAAAACCACCACACTCTGTCCAAATTCCTGATTCAAAGAACCTATGAGCATAACGGTCATTTCCACCACTCACTGCTGAATGGTTTGTTACACAGCAATAGTCACAGGAATATCCTATTATGACTCACCTGTTCAGTTAAAAAATAAGTTATCTATACAGGCTGAATTGTGCTGCCACCACCACTATTATCATCTTAAAATGTAGGAACAACTCTGTTCACTGAAGATTTCTTCAACTCACAATATTCTTTACCCAGCCTTCTTTACAAATCCAACTTGGAGCGCCCTGGCCTCAGTTTCTTCTGTCCACGTCAGCTCCCCACTTCTTTCATACTCACTTCCAGACCCTGTCAGCCTCAAAACTCCCCTGCTCCCAGAGTCACTACCTGAACTTTTCTGAGTACAACTCTATTATTTAAATTTGACTGTAGGGTAACGTTTATAACTATGTTAGGACCTCATTGGCATTTCCACTAAATAGAAACCGAGGTATAATCAGGAAAACCAACTTCCCACATCCAATGTCTCAAACTTCTTCACTCGCCTGTTCTCTCAAAATGCAGAAAAAGATCCATTCATTGCTGCCTTCTCAGAAGCCCTATATATTGCTTATTTCCTTTCTCTTCAGTGTGGATCGGGTTCTCTCTCTATGTCTTTTTGCTATATATTCTATATTTTCTATTCTATCTACACCCCCCTTCCCACAAAATACTTTTCTTGTAATTTATAGTGTATAAAATCAATTTTAGTTAAATTGCTCTTATAATATTAAAAAAGTATGCTTAACCCATACTTCTCAATATACTTAATTCAGAAATAAAATATAATTGAAAGCCACCATTCTTTACTCTACAAAAAAACTAGTAAATAATTAAACAATCCTACTTCTCTCTTCTTCCAGCCTCATTTTGTTGCAATATTCTGGATTTTTTTTTTTCCCCTAATGCAGTGACTTTGCAAGACTATGTCAAGATTTCCTAGAGTTTCCTTCTCTGTATGTTTTCAGTTAGTGTAGGCCATAGGGAAGTTTCTTCCAGGAGATCTGGAGGGCAAGAGAGCAATTCTGTAACTCAGACATGTCCTGACCTGCTGACTCACTTAGCCAGCGTAGGTAGCGGCCAGATGTCCAAGGGCTCCTCCTTCCCCTGGGTCCTCCTTCAGTTTCTCTAATTCCTGGGTCAGGTGTGTGTATTTAGCAACTTGACAAAGGGCCCTGGCTTCTGCTTGACACTCCCCCCACCAACCCCACCATCAAGGTTAGAGGCAACATATGCTGAAACGGATTTCAATTTCTTCTCGTAAGCTCCAGCTTCTGTTTGTGGGTTCAAGCTTATCCTTACTCTCTCAACTTACGTCATCTTCTGTTCCCAAATGCCTGCCTTGCAGAATTCAAACTTCAGCCATCAAAGAGGAAGATAACAGTCTTCTAGAAACTGTTTAACCACAGGTGCAACATGAAAATTCCTGTAACAAGTATATATGCTAGTTGTTCTATTTTTCTCATTGAACCTTCACTGATATACCTGACCAACTTCTATTTTTCATTTCTTTATTCTTCTGTCATCAATAGCAATAGCATTCTACTCATGAAAATTACCAAAGATACTAAGTTTCAAATATTTATTTAAACAGAATTAATCCTTCACACCACTCCTTTTATCTCATGAGTCACCATTTTTAGTCTATTTTTTTCTTTCTTTTGGTGAATTAATCTTTAAGAAAATATTTTAGAAAGGATAAATCAGTAATATACTCTTTTCCTTATACATCCTAGAATTTTGCTGTTGCCTTAATACTTGATTGAAAATTTGTATAGTTATAAAATTCTTTTTTTAAAGCTGAAAAGTTTATTTAATACCTTTTACTTTCTTAAAAATTTAACTATATTTGGTATACAATTTTATATTGGTTATTTTAGTTTCAGGTGTACAATATAGTGGTTCAATATTTTCATACCTTACAATGTGATCACTCCGCTAATTTCTAGTAATCATTTGTCACCATGTAAACTTATCACAATATTATTGACTATATTCCTCTTCCCCTTTTACCCACCCTCCTACCCTCTCCCTTCTGGCAACCATCTCTAAAATTCTTGACTCACATATTGTTTCCATGTCAACATTCTGTAGATATTGCTCAACGGTCTTCTAAGAACTTCCTAGTGTGAGGTCGGCCAGATTAGATTTTTGGCTTCTATCAGTGTGGCAGAAATGATTTATTGCCTACCCAATAACCATTCCCCAAGGATGTATTCCTTTGAAAATCCCTATTATGTCCACTTTCCTCAGGTAGCTATATCCATTATGGGAGGCGGATCCCTCCCCAAACCCAGGGATGATTCACTTGTTAAGTTAAAGCCTGGGGAAGAATCTCAATGCTGGCCAATAAATCTTGAGGAAAAGACATCAAGTAGATTCCTGGAAGGCTCTCTTTAGTCTTAAAAATGGAAATAAAACAGAGATATTCTACTTTCTGTTCTCTGTGGATGTAGCCATCAACATATAATCATTGGTACTAAAATAGCCTTGTTGGGGAAAAATCCAGACTGTTCTAGACAAGCCTGGTATGAAACCTCATGTCATTCCACTGAAACTGACAAGCACTGAAGCTGCTCTACACTGAGAATCTTTGTTATGGGAAAGAGTAAATGTCCTTATTGTTTACATTACTTTCAGTTATGTTTTCTGTCACTTGCAGCTAAAAGAATTCCACCAAAATTAGGTGACTGGATTCTGCCTAGAATCTAGATGCTTAGGAGATTACATATTTAACCATGCATTTCAAAAAGTTATCAAGATGACACACTATTTATTCTTATTATTAAATTTTGCCAAAATATCCAACAACAGGGTCTACTTCTTCTCTCTAACCTTTATTAGAATGCCAGTCTCCATACTAGGTCTATCTCCTAGACAATGATATCCTACAGGAGTAACTAAATTCTGGGTCATATATTTAGAAAATCTTAGATTCTGCCAGTCTTCATCCACTGTACTTTACCATCAAATCCTGCCACCAACTTCATCAAAAGATGTCACTCTTGTCCCAAGAAGGTCTGATAATTACATAACTGATAGTGGCATTTTCCCATGGGCCATGCTCCATACGTTTGTTTACCATAAACAGCCTAGATAAACTTGGCATATACTGTTAAAATCATTCCGTAGGAAATAATCATCAGGAGAATCTATTAGTATCTTTAAAAGTTCTGAACTGATCATTTCTTCTATACTAATACCATATCTTAATTTCAAATTAACATCTTATTGTCAGGCACCATTGTATTTCTCACTATAAGAAAAGAGTCTCCTCTGCACTTTGTCTCTTCCCAGCCAGAAAGACGACAATCCAAATATTCCACATGCGTTCTTCTCTACTGATTAAAGGCATCTCCTCTATGGCTTAAATTGTTTATATTACTACATAATCTATTCTAGAAAGAACCATGGAAAACTCCTTGCTCATTACTTGTTCTTTTCACTCTAATAACTACTCTGAATCATGTAACTAATTATATTACTCTTTTTTAGTGGCTAATAGGCAACTTCAAGACAACATTTTCAGCCCACTATTATTTTCAGACTATATGACCTCTGTACAGTGATTTAAACTAACATTGAGAGAGCTAGGGTACAATTCACACATAAAATAGAAATATGTAGCTAATTGGAAACAATTAAGACTCAGAATGGCTTGACTCCTTCTGGCCCAAATTATTAGCTCCTCTAGAAATTTTATAACTCCTCCCAAATAGTTATAAGGGGCCTACAGCTTAAAAATATATTAACTATGCGGTAAGAAGCGTATGTCATATGAATAGCCATGCACAGCATGCAATATAATTAAGGTTATTGAAAGTCCATGAATTCAAGGTGAATATGTTCCCTTTCCTTTCTGGACTGATTTCAGCTGGATGTACAACTTTAAAGAAATATATTGGAAGCACTTGAGTAGATTCATTTTGCAAGATAAGTAGAAGAAAGAAATCAAAATCATATTGATTCAACCTCCTAAACAATTTTCAGATTTACTTATTTCCATCTGTACTACCACCACTCTAATCTTACACCTAGAAAAGACACTTTAAATGGATACCATAGAGACAAGAAGGGTCTTTTAAAAATGCAAACCCAGTATGGCACTTTTACTAAAAGATTTCCCATGGCTTTCTATGGCGCTGGGTATGAACTCTAAAATCCTGAACCTAGCCAAAACGGCCTTATGTGACTAATCACTGCCTCACTCTTCTACACAGTCCCATCACTTTCTTAACCTATAGACATGTTCATGAAGTGTACTATGCAAAACATACACACACAAGAATGGTCAATTATACTCTAGTTTTTCCTCTTCTTCTCTGCAGAATTAAGCTTCTCGAATGGGTGGTCTGAATTTACTGTTTCCACTTCATTCTCACATCAGTCCTACCATCTCACTTCTGATCCCACCACTGCTCGGTAAATGCATATACCTAGGAAACTGGTGAACTCGAGCTATCAAATCCAAGAGCCATTTATCCATTTCTAATCACTCTTGACATCTTTGGGGAATCCAACACTATTCACACCCCAGTTCTCAAAACTCTTCCCTTTCCTTGACTTCTAGAACACCCCTGGATTCTTCTTTCTCCTAATCCTGAATTATTTGTGTTGCCCCAGGTTCTGCCTCTCAATTCTGTCCCTGTGTAATCTTCTACAACCAGGAGTTCACTTACACACCTAATGATCCCCAAGTCTTTATCTATACCATTCTCAAGTGACATTTAGACACATATTCCCAACTATCTATTATGCACTCCACTGTGATATACCACAGCAGGCTCAATATTGATACACCCCATGTTACACCCTCCTCCCTACAGAGCATCTTCTACTCTACTGAAAAAACAAAACTGGGAACCATACTAGACTCTTCCTTTTCCCTCAAAGTTTCTAATAATTCTAACTTCTAAGTCTCTCCATCTGCCCCATCCACTTTTTCAAGAAGGGTTTCTCTAACTGGTATTAAGTGTGTGGGGGGGGGGGGGGGGAATGTCCCAGGGGAATGATTGAAGTGGGATAAGTAATAAACTCTTGCCCTATGCAAATGAATTTGTTTTCTTAATAATTAAATAAATAGATTCTCTCAAGTGTAGTACTTCTCTGAGCTTTTATATGCTATCATGCACTGTTACTTTAAGAAACATGTTCAGCATGCAGCATTTCTCCAAAGCTAGTAAGATCTTTTTTTGCTAAGAAGACCAATTAAACAGCTAATAGAAATAATATGCAGCAGAGCATGGGTTTTGTAAGTTATTCTTTTTGAGGTCAACTTAAGCAGAGTTCTTAAAAATGGCATCATAACAACTGATAAGTGCGTAAGCGTCTATGTTGTGGGTGGGAATAGGCTGCCCTATTGTGTAAATGGGCTCTTAGCTGCCCCTCCTTCTCAAGGGACTATTCAAGAGATAATATGTCTTCATTCCACCTGTGCTAAATTGCAGAGTAATTTCCTGTTTTTTATTTTAATTAATAAATCAAATGAATTCATCAAATATTGATTAAACACCTGTTCTGTACAAGACACTCTGATAGTTATTAAAGATACCAAGAAGGCTAGAAAGCAGTTTTATCCCTCCAAGGCTTAGTCTAGGGGGAAACACATTTGTAAAAAATTTAATTAATGTGACAAAGTGTTATGAAAGAAGTATGTACTAAAGTTCTGTGGGGGCTCAGAGGCAGAAACAATTTCCTCTTCTTGGAGAGACAAAAGAGTGGGTCACAGGAGAGTTTCAGCAATATCTTTAATAGTTTAAGTAGGTGCTTTATAGTCTCCTTACCAAAAAATTACAAGATAGAAAATATTCCTAGTTTATAAATGAGAAATTGAGTTTTTGTGGTTAAATTCATCTAAGTTTACAATGTGAAAAGTAGCAAAAATAATTTGAACTCAGATTAGCCAGATAAGATTAGAAGAAGAGAAGGGGGAATGATATCCCAAAAAGTGGCAACAATAGACAAGAGGTATGAAAAAATATGGTTCATTATGGAAAACAAACATTGACGTATAGCTTAAACGGAAAGCCAGGTCCGCTTATGGTGTGGTCTGGGGGAAGTTGTCGAGGTCTGTAAAGGGTCCAGGAGTTCTTCCTACTTGCAAGTTAACAAGCTAGCATATTATTGTTTCACTGATGCTAACAGAAGACAAGAGACTCAGAGCACAGCCAGCAAGGAGCATGAGCCTGCGTCGGTTACCCTGCTCTGCAGGGTGTTCTAGATGGATGCCTGCACATGTAGGAGACTGCATTACAGGGGAGGAACACTGATCTTGTGGGGGATTCGCCACTTTTACATCTAGGGGAAACAATCTGCTCTTTGCCCTAGGAGAAACTATCCCTCAAGGTTGCTTATTGCAAACACAACAATCAGAAATGACCTAAGTAAAGGGAAGCCAGGGCCTTGCATTTTGGCATTTGCAGGACACTCAGGGCCCAAGGCAGGTGACCTCACTTAACAGGAAGGTGAGACAGGAGAGAGCAGAAGGGTTATAGGAGACAAGACTGGAAAAGAAGTAGGAATTATATCACTGAGAAATTTAAATGTAATACATAGGAGTTTGAGCTTTGGCCATAAGCACTGGGGAACCATGAAAGGTGTTTTAAGATTCGTGCCAAACCCCACTGGATTTGTGTGTATGACTTCAAATGCTTTCTAGGACCTCCTCCTCTTTACCCACAACTCATCTTTATAGTTAGTGAAAAACTGCCAGACTCTATCTGGTGATCTGCTCCCTGATTTTTAAACTTGCAACCAAGAGAGCTGGGTCAGTTTCTCCCTTTTTAGGGGGAGGCTTCATGGCAGCCATATTTTCTGCCATAAAAAGGTGGCTTCTCTGCAGCAAGAGAAAGCCTAAAGCCACAAAGAGCAAGAGATGTGCAAACATTCTAGTCCCAATTTTCATTTGCTTAGTGCATCTGCATCTCTGCTCTTCCTTTGCCTTCACTGTTCCTTAAGATGCCTTGATATATTTCCAATACATTCCTTTCATAGCTTACAATTTAGCTTAGGCTTATGTCACCTGAGTCTGAAAGTGTGAATTAGTTTAGAAGGACAAAAGTCTCTCATTTATCACTTAGAAACATCATTACCTTGTTAGCAGTATGGAAAATGGCATCACATGAAGACAAACTGGAAACAAGACCAATAGACTATCACAATAGTCCAAGAGAGAAATCGTGTTTCTATTTGCCCTTAAAGACAAGCCATAATTAGGTACTCTGACTCAGAGATAATTTTAGAAATAACTCCTGGCACTGAAGTTAATTTAGAGCACCTCAGTAGTTCCTGGGATAATCTGTGAAGAACAATTTTACTTATGGTGGCTCAGGATCAAAAACTGACCCTTTCAAGTGGGGAGAAAAAAGAGCATGTGAAGCTGAAGAAAAGGGGGTAAGATCATGAAGGGTCTGATAAGACATGAAAGCCAAGATTATTAGGATAAAGAGCAATGGGACTCCCTGTTTTCATTGTTGCCACTGAACTCAGGCCCAGGAGTGCTGGAGACATTATTACACATAGAAACTGAGACAAAACGGTAAAGCCCTGGCCATGTAGCTCAGTTGGTTAGAGCATCGTCCTAACCAACTTTGCAGGTTCAATCCCTGGTCAGGGCACATATAAGAATCAACCAATGAACGCATAAATAAGGGAACAACAAATCAGTGTTTCTCCCTCTCTCCTCCTCTCTCTCTCTCTCAAATCAATAAATAAAAAAGATTTTTTTAAAGAAAGAATGATGGAATGATAGAATTGTTAAGGGCTTCATCTTGATAATCCTATGAGTGTGAATCACCTACATTTATAAAATTCACTTATCTTGGGGTAAATTTAAAATTCTGATTCATTAAAAAATCATCTTTTTCAAGAATTCTAAAGACAAATTTGTGAAGTATATTTTGCTTCTTAACTGCTTTTTCCTTCTTCTAATTCTATTCCTCAAGGCTATCTACTGGCTATCTACTGTTAATGGGATTTTGTGTACTTTGTTTTGGGGTATGTTCATACATAAGCTGATACTAAAGAAGGTTCCTTTCTAGTTGGCCCATAGTTTGCTTTGTCCTCTAAACGTACTATAAAGTCACTTGTTCTTTGGTGATATAGCTATACCTCTCTTGGTTTAACCATTCAGTTATCCATAATTTATCATTTAATAGACATTTATAAAGACATAAATTTTCTGTGTAATGATATGTGTGTATGTTTAAATTTACCCAATTGCTTTGTTGAAGCACTTTCCTATAAATTGGAGTTGCTAGGCAAAGAGTACACAAAATTTAACTTTTGAGTGGTAACTGAAGAATTCCCACTGAATGTAGAGAAAATCTTCATCGGTCTTCTCTCTTAGTATTTGTGAGTACTCTATTTCCTACCACCACAGGAACATCAGAGATCAGTATTTTTAATGTTTGACAATGTGATATTCCTAAGAAATTGTTTTTCCCATTAATGTTGAGCTCAATCATCCTCACATATCCTTATTAGTAATTTACATGATGTAAATGTCCTCTTTATGTTCTTCTTTCATTTCCCTTAGAATATTAGTGTCTTTGTTACCAATTTATAAGAGCTCATTTGTGATTAAGAATGCTAACATTTTGGTTGCTGTGCATTACAAATAGAATGCCACAGGGTATGTTTTCCCCTGTTTATTTCACTATTATGTTTATTTTATTTTTTTATTACACAGAAGTTATATATTCAAATATAATCATGTTCTTTTCTTAAAAGAAAGGCAATGGAAAAGCATTAAAGGATTTAACACAGAAATAAAGATAAGATCTGAGTTCTACAACTCATTTGGGAATCAAATGGGAAATGGACTGACAAGGAAAGGACCAAGAGTAGATGTAGGCTGATTTAGTAATCCAGCCAGGAAAATCCACTAGATTAAAGCATGGTGGTGGTGATGGTAGTGGGTAGAGAAACTATAGGGACATGTGTGAAATAGAAGCTAGAGAATTTGTTGATTTGTTGAATTCATGGAGTGGGTAGGGATAAAACTACTGTGTTATTATGGCTTACTATCCATTTAGTCATATTCCAACTGAAATCTAAAGAGTTACCCACCACCAATGTTCTTCATAAAGAGGAAAGGAACAGAAAGAAACAATTAACAAAAGCATGAGCGTGAGGCAACTGAAGGTGAGTAAAGAAATTATCATGGATTGGGACTTCTAAAAATATTTTTAAATGAACTCTAAACAGATTTATGTTTCTATACATTTTAATTAAAAATCAAATTATCTCTAAAATCTGTGGATTTAAATATATGATGTACATAAAGTTTTGTTGCATAGGGCCCTGAGGAAATAAAATGCTACTCTCAAACCACAGGGTATAGGAAAACTATAAGGAATACAGTAGTACTCCCCGGCGAGCAACTGCAGAGAAAGAGCTGCTACTACCTCTTAGGGGCCAAGAGGAGAAAGCAGCTACCAGAATCCAGAGAGAATTGTGAAGTCATCTGCCAGGAGCTGTGTGCTTAGGTTAAAATAACATACATAAGCAGCCTGCAGTGACTCCACAAGGTGAGACCTGGGAACCATCACACTCCACTTGCCCAGTCTCTTCTCCAGCCATCGATCCCCGTGGACTGCCAGAGGCAAGAATGCCCACTGATATAGCCCAAGAACAGAGCAGGGTGGGAGAGTCCATCTGAAGGGGCAAACAGAGACTTGCCAGCACCTCCCAGCTGTGTGTCTCTCATCTGGAAGAAAAGTTATTACCCCCAACACAAGTGACACACAAAATCCTGTCAGTGCAAATGACATTCAAGAACATGATAAAACTCACTAGAGAATTAACCCCTACTCACCTCATGAAGTCAATCACATGTCGTAGAGCCTCTATCCCTTATTTCCAGACAAAGTACCTTCCCCTTAATCTCAGCTGAATTAATTTAAATGACATTCTTTTGCAAAAGACCAGTCTGTCATTTTTAAACTACATAATATGAATAAACAAATCTGATTTTACCATAGAATTAAACTATAAATAATGAATTATTTATTAACTAAAGAATGAAAACACAGACTATGTTTCCAAGGGTAAAGGATTAATACTTTGAGGGTGAGTGATGGGAGAAAAATATTTAACAGTTTGTTATTTTATTAACATAAAAAAAGAATTTCTTCTATGATACCTTTTTAAAGATTTTTTTTATTGATTTGAGAGAGAAGAAGGCAGAGGGAGAGAGAAACATCAACATGAAGGCAATACACCAATTGGCTGCCTCCTGCATGCCCCCTACCAGGAATGGAGCCCACAACCCAGGCATGTGCCCTGACCAGGAATCCATCTGGCAACCTTTCTGGTGCACTGAGGATGCCCAACCCACTGAGCCACACCAGCCAGGGCTCTTCTATGATTTCTTTCCTTCCTGATTGAGCATAAAAATTTTTATAACGTATCTGAGAAGAACATTTGTAATTGATTTAATTATGTAAAATTAATTTTGTAGCTTCTGTAGAAAATATTACTGTTCACAAAGCTCTATCGCCATACCATGTGATCCTCAGAAAACATTGAAAGGGGAAAGGAACAAGCCTATATCACTATCCCTGTGAAGAAAGAGAAACATTTCCTGAGAGAGTGAGTTGTTTGCTAAAGTCACACAGCTAATAAGTGATGGAGTCAAGAACAAGCTATTTCTAAACTATAAGTTCACAATATGGGACAAACTATAAGCTGAAATACCTGCTTTTCCCATTTTTTTTTATCCCATGATATTCCAATGCTTGTCTTACCTACTATTTTTCTTTGTTTTATATATGTAAGCTATTTCCAAAGATGAATAGATTAAATATTTAATAGCTTAAAGCTTATTTGTGCCCCTGAACTTATAAAAGTAAAATTTAGTTTTGTTTTGTAACTAAAGCTTTTAACTATATAAACACATATCTACATATCTTCACCTGTCAAACAGTACCCTGAAGAACTCATGGATTCCTCAGCTTTTTGACAGTTTCAACGTTATTCCTACTTCCTTTACCTTTTAAGTTAATCAAAAAACCTTTTTTAAAAATTACTTTTTTTTCCCCAGAGTAAAATGTAGCCCAACCCTGGTGAGAACAGACTGTTAATCTCTTCATTTTATTGACCTACTTCAGTTTTGGCTCATTAAACACAGACATTTTCAATGATCAAAAGAAAGTGAACCAAATGTAACTTAGGATAACCTTACTAAATAAGAGAGTTGTTCAAAAAGCAAATAAATCTAAACAGGTAATTTAATATTGACAATCTTCCATTTAAAGAATATATATATATGTATTCTTTATATATATATTTATATATATATAAAACAAGGACATCTAGGAATAATTTTTTCATTCCTTTGATCTATGAAGGCTTTTTATCCAATGCCCTTCTCAGTTCTTACCCTCTCTCAAAATGAATATTGAAGGAATCATGAATAATGTCCCTTGAAACTATAAGACAAAGAAAAGCAAAGGACTATGAACTCTAAGAAGATTATCTGCAAAGATCATTTAATTATATTGCCATATGGAATTATAAATACCTAAATAAACTTGGTTATCATAGCATAGGAGAGGAAAACTAGTAATTCAAACCCATTACCCTAATAAGAGTAATAAGCAATTTAAATTATGAAATAATAAATGTTTAGTAACTATTGAATATGACTGTATTTGAGACATATCTAGGTTGATACCTGAACCATATCAAAACATGCATGTCTCATAGGAATTGATTAAGCAATCCTTCTACTTAAGTAAAATATCCTAATACCTCTTGTAAGATATCCTAAAAAATAACCAACCACACTTCATACAGAAAAAAAAAAAAAAGTGTTTTTTTCCCCCCTAAGATATCATTGGAGAGGTTGTAAATACTAGGTATTTCTAATATTTAGTCACCTTTTCTTTCCTCCATTCTCCCAGTAACAGACAATTAATGCTCTACAGCAGATCAGTTTACACTGTCTACACAATGATAAAAACTTTGCAAGTAAATCTAGTATTTTAAATGTTAAATAATCTTCCTTTCCTTGCAGAGAACATTTGAGGAAATTTTCTTCCAGACATATGTTCCGTTTCAACATGTTAGGTAATATAGATAAAAATTCCCTTAAATGGATTTATTCCATTCATTTATTCCATGATGTAGATAAAAATTCCTTTCAACTTAAACTTTAAAGGGTTGGGGCACTTTATAGAATTTGTGGCAGAAAACATTAACTCCATACATAAAAAAACATTAACTCCATGAAAACAATTTACTGAGCCCAGATCAGAATATATTTTTTAAAACTTCAACTTCTACAGTTCTCATTCTATTAATATTAAGCATAGAAAACATAATTAAACATAGTAAACTGAGCCTATTAGGGAACTATACATCTAAGATTAATCCTACAAATCAAAATTCATTTATTAATTTTGGCTTAATCACAGAACAAAAAGATAAATCACAGATCCTGGTCTCAAGTAGCCTATAGTCTAGTAGAGGGGAAAAAATATATTTAAAATTGGTATTGCTGCTTTGAGTCCCGACCTTATATTAGAAATAATTAAGTACCAATCTACGCGTGGTGAATTTGAGGATTTCATGGCTGATGAAGAAAAAGACAGTGCCTCACGTTGGCGTAGCACACAAAGAGCATTATTTGGCTGTGCTTTGATAGGTGCATGAGAAGGGATGTCCCTCACAGTAGGAGGCTTGGGGAGAGAGAGAGAGAGAGAGAGAGAGAGAGAGAGAGAGAGAGAGAGAGAGAGAGAGAGAGAGAGAGAGAGAGAGAGAGAGAGAGAGAGCGCGAGCAGCAGGACTACCACCCAGAAGAGGCAAAGAGCAAGAGAACTCCCGGGGGAGAGGGGAACTGGAGAGGGGGCTCGCAAGTCTAGGTGATAACACCTCAGCGGCAAGATGGGAAGTGTCTGAGTCAGAGAGCTTCAAAGGGCAGCAGCAGTTGGGGTCTTTCACAGCCCCAGTTTGTTTCATCTATGACTAGCAGAAGCTGGGTGCAGTTTTGTGAGATGCAAAGCAGGCAGGCTCTAACTAACCACCAATGTGCTTGCTTGAGCATATGTAAAGCAATGGGCTGTGTAAAAATTTGAGATCGGCAACGGTGGGCCTTGGGCTGATGACCCCAACCTGCTGCAAACAAGTAAAAAACATAGGGGCCAAGCTTTAACCCATTTATGCAACAGTATTAAGACATACAAGAAAAAGTCATCGTGTATAGATAGCAGGATCTTGCAGGCTCAATAGCCATGGATTGATGTCAACAAATATTTCAACTCCTATTCCATGTCAGGCACTGTCCTGGGCACCAGATATTCTGCACAACAGCACTGGCTACATAATTTGCAGGGCACCCATGCAAAAGGTAAATGCAGGAGCCCTTGTTCAAACTTCAAGATGGCAACAGAGGAATATTAAACCAAGCATGGGGCTTTTCTGAGTGGGGACCCTGTGTGACTGCACAGGTTACATGCCCATGAAACTACCCCAGTAGACATGCTCTCTATTCTCACCATGCACACAATCTAGTGATGAATAATCAAAGGTAAAAAGAAGGAAAAGAAATATGTCACCTTGATAACTGGGAAACATAGTTCAGTGAACCTTGAGAAAAGCCTCTCAGAAGAGCCTACAGCTCCGCCGGGCGTGGCTCAGTGGGCGAGCATCGACCTAGGATCCAGGAGATCAGGGCTCAATTCCCATCAGGGCACATGCCTGGGCTGCGGGCTAGATCCCCTGCGGGGGGCTGGCAGGGGGTAGCCAATCAATGACTCTGATCATTGATGTTTCTCTCCCTTCCTCTCTCTGAAATCAATAAAGATATACCTTTAAAAAAAAAAAAAAACGAGTATTGAAAGATGAGTGCAAAGGGTTACTGGTAATTATTTCTGGATGGTAGTCATTTTGCTTACTTGATACTTTTCAGTATTTTAAATTTTCGGGAGAATGTGTATTCTTTCATAAAAGCATGGAACTATAAAATCTCATTTTCTTTCTATAAAAGTACATTATACATTCAACTTATAAAACAGCCATATGTGAACCTGATATGGCTAATCAAAAACTGTCCTATTTAGTGTGACTCATAGAAGAGTGACTAATTATTTTAGAATGACTTTAGCAGTATCATTAGTGAAGTCTGAAACACCTAAGGCTGTATAAAGTTGAAGAATTGAGGGCACAATTGGCGTTGTCTTTTTTTCTAGCTAAAGATCAGGCTTTTATAAAAGAAAGACAGATGTGGGAAATGGCTATTTTCTATTTAATTGTTATTGTTACTTAACCAAATAGATCAGGTACCACATTCACAGTCTGTTTCAGCAATGCATATGACTAAAGTTTCTCGTGACTCCATTAAAACAAAATGAATTTGTGGTTTCTTGAACAGTTATATCAAGAGGCCATTGATTTATAAATCATTCTGTTTAGAAGAGGTATCTGGCTGTTGCAATGTTACTTTGGTCTTACACCAATTAATAATAATAAAAAGTTATAGACTTAGAAGATATTCTTATCAAATACAGAAAGCAAATTATATACACACACACATAAACGAAACAAAAATCTATATCCCAGAAAGTCTAGACAAACTGGAAATGAGGTTCAGGGCAGAGGAGGAAATTACAAAATGCTACTCGCATGTTCCCCAAATTGCACCTCTCCTGATGCCAATTATACAAATACAGGATGTTGGACATTTGGCAAAAAGGAACTTAAATTATGGGATGGAGAGAGGACGAGGTTACACACATTTACATTTATTAGTAAACTATGAGAGAACAGGATGTGATTAGTACAATTCAAGCTCCCGATGGACAGTCATATTCCATCGCCCAAAAGTAGAAAATTATACTCACTTCCCCATCATTAAGCTTTACTAAAGGCCTGGATAAAAATAAAATCCATGATTCTCTTAGACATCAAAGCACGCACTGGATTTTCTAGAGGAGAAGGTGACAAACTTCCCTGACCCTGGAACTAGGCCTTGATGTTTACAATTCAACACAGACATCATGCACAGAATAAGAAAACCATGATAAGACAAAGCCCCTTGAGACCTGTGGTGCAGCAGGACAGCCACAAGGACACTCTGCAAACCACAAAAATGACTAAACATCCCCCTCTTTTGATCAACAAGAGTGACTACTGCTTCTTCATTAACTATAGCTATTCACACCTTAATCTTCCTAACACCTAGATAAATTACAAAGATGCCCAGTTCCTATAAAACTGTCCCTGTGAACTGTCCTTCCTTAAACCCTCCTTGTGATCACCCAGCACAAGCCCATAAAAAGCTCCTCTCAATTGCCTCTTACCAAGACACCCACAGTTCCGGTGGCGTGCAATCCTCCTTGCTGCAGAAAGCAAAATGAGCCTCATGTATATGAAATAGGTTTGTTTCTGGTGGTTCTTGACTGCTGGACTTTAACAGAAGGCAATCCTGACAATTATCTGCCCTAATGTCAGACCATGGGTCCCTTTGGGGCTTTGGAAATTCAATCACCATAACTATACTTCTCCATCAACAAAAGGTGTTTGTTCCTGAGAAACAAAAATTTGAGATTACTGTCAAAGAGTGACTATGGACAAGAGCTATCTACTTATGTGAGTCCCTAAGCCCCCCTATACACACTACTTCGCCTCCCTGAATATAGACGGCAGAACAGTGGTAGTGTCAGTGGAGGCAGAAGCAGTGTATAGCCTCATTTCTTTCTTAGAGTTTCCATTAGTTCACAAAAAAGAAACAAAATATTCACCATAATCTAACAAATCCCATTTCAGATAGAAACACATTTCCAAACTTTACAAATGATCATTTGTGACTTGGGAAAAAAAAAAAAAAAAGCAACTAGTTGTTATAAAAATATCTTCTAATATATAGAGATCTAAAACTAAAATTTCACCCTCAGTGGCCAAGTCCACTTAAAATCAAGACACTAAATAAAAATTGTAATGACAATAACACATTTTTGAGCACTTACTATGTGCCTGGATTTGTGCTATTTTACATACATACATTATTTCATATCATCTATGCAGCAACCCTTTCAGAACCAATATTCCCATTTTACAGATGAAGAAACAGAGGTTCAAAGGAGATGACTGATTAACCTAGGTCACATACCTACTGATGGCAGAAGTTGCAAAATCCAAATGTCTATAATTACAAACTCCAATGTTACCGGATAGATTGCTTCTCTTGAGTGTGAAAATGAAATAACACTTTTCCTTGAAGTGATTATAAGATGTGATTACAATGAAAGCAGTTAAAAAATTAAAATTATAGAGCTCTACCTAAAGTGTCCTATGGTGTCACGATTTCATTTTGCCACAGCAACTTCATTTTTACTATCCCATTTATGGCCAAAAGTTATCAAGAAAAAGTTGTCTTTCACAAACTACTCTCTGTATCAACCTACATCCACATTTTAAAAACCAGTTGATATATAAAGTATCTGAACGTAGTCTTGAACTTTTTTATAAGCCTCTCCTTTCTGAATTATCCTCTTTCTAAAAAGGAAATAATACATGTGTGAACAATGCATGTGTGAAGAGAATTTCAATGGGAAAGCATTATCCCTTTTCCCCAATAAATAACATAAAAATAAAAGGACCTTTAAAAGACACTTTTGCTAACAGTTCTTTTCTGAATAAAATAAACAAGAGCAAAGGGCACCTTGACTACTACTTAGAAGATAAAGTCAGAACACAGGGAAATCTGTAATTCTGATCACATTTACACCTTCTCTCCTTTTTTACATTTCTCATCCAAACATCCTTAGGAGCTCAATAGGCTTAAAAGAATTGGAGCAGAGTCGAGAACAAAGGTGAGGGGAATCTGAGAAACTGCTTAAATGGCCCTTCTCACCATCTTAATAATTTCAAATTGGGTAAAATAGTTAACAGAAGATGTAAAAGTCACAAATGTAGGAAGAAACTGTAGAGAAAGACAAGTACCATATGATTTCACTCATATGTGGAATTTAATGAAGAAACTGAACTACCAAGCAAAATAGAGACGGTCTCATAGATAGCAGGCCTACAGCTGGGGGGGGGGGGGGGGGGGTTGAGCAAAAGGAACAGAAAGAGAGAAAGAGGACTCATGGAGAGAGGGCATCAAGGGGACAAATGGTGATGGGAAGGTTTAATTTAATTTAATATTTTTTAATAAAATAATTTTTAAAATTAAAAAATAAAAAGTTATTCTACCAGCTTATATTATTGTTTTTAAGTATTTTGGCTAGACATCCCAGACATTAACCTTTTGTGAACAAGAAATGCAAGAAAGCACTAAAAAATAAGCTTTCAAGGAAAACAAATATCAAATTTAAATGTATTAACTTTTCTCAATGAAAGCCTATGTGCTAAATAAATACATTTGTTACAGAGAATGTTAATATTTGTGCTCTCAAGTGGAAATGACTATTTGTATATTAACTATGCTCTCTCTTGAAATTGAGGATAATTTTAGAAAATAAGATAGCCAACTACTATACTTAATCAAGCTAAATGTTATAGAACATATAAAATATAAAAATAAAGAAAAGCATTTATGTACCATGCGGTATGTGTGGTTTACTCAATTTGGGAATGAAATTTTTTTTTAGTGGGAAGAAGAGAAAGATCAATGTTAAAAGAAACGGTTCAATATTTCACTTAACTATTCAAATGAAAAATGACCAGCAATACGGAGACAAGAAAAATACAGAATTACATCAAACTCATATGTGAGTGCCTCTTGTTGAGTGACTCTAATTCAGAATAATATTTTCATGTGGCTTTTTCTCAATGCAAATATCAAAGGAAGTTAGCACTTCTTTCCACCAGCACCACTGATGTCCCTAAGAGTGCAACCCTGCCCAGCCCCGTTAGTAGGTGCTACTGTGATTCCCCCATCACCTTAAGCCACAGGGCAATACAGGTACCAGCAATGGGGAAACAATCCAGAATGTCTGAGAAAAGAAGGTGGTTGCCACCCTGGCTCGTGTGTGTGTGTGCGCGCGTGCGCGTGCACGTGTGTGAGATGGGCATCAAACCCAAATAAGTACAACCATTTCCTTCTCTGCAGGGCAGAGCTTCAGTTTCTCCTTACATACTGGTAAAATACTATAATATTCTGTAAAGTTCCTCTTCCAAAGAGATGAAACACACACGGTGCTAGAAATGTAACACCTTGTAGTCAACGTGTTGCATCCAGCACATACCAGAGATACTGAGATATGAAAGGTGTGTGTGAAAACATTCACTGAACATAACCGCCAAAATTATGGCGTATGGGGGGTAAATCTAATAATGCGGGCGAGGGTTTCACAGCTCAGTGTCCTCACTGTGTCCTTGACCCCAGCACACACCCTGATAACTAAGGTTTTATTAGCTGCCGATAAGTGACGTTTATTTTTTAATGAAAAGAGTGCACTGAAGTAAAAGGTTTAAAGGGGGTACTATTGCCATATACTGAGAATTTCAACTATGTTGTTTCAAATAGTACAGAAAAAGCAGCTAGTACCAAACAGACCGTCAAACAAATATTTGTGTTTGTTTTTAAAACTGGTCACATAAACTAAAAGGGACTCAGTGTTCCCAAATGCCTAGGTTGTCCTTGTAGGATGACTCCAGAACTGAGTTCATGACCAGCAAAGCAGTGAAGCTAAATATCTGCTCCACCGTGCTAAGAGCGAGTCTCTCATCCTAAAACCTCGAGCAGAAAACGTATTTTACACCCAAACAAACATCCTGCGCAAGTTCTTTGTCAACCCATATGCTCGCAACGCTCGTTAGTGTTGGCTTCCTGGTCAGGGCGCATTGCTCCAGGAAGGTCTCGGCTCCAGACACCTGCTGTTGCCGGTGACAAATGAAGACCTGTTCTCCCAGACCTGCTGTCAGCGGGAGCTTCTGCCGGGAACGTGCGCGGCAGCGGCGGGCGCAGGGGACCGCGGTCGCAGGGCGCTTCCAGGGAGCAGCACCGGCACTGACCAGTTCACTGTATTCTCTCCCCTTCGGTCTTTGGTGCATCTCTTTCCTGATCACTGGCTCCCCAGCACGTTCAGTCTGATCGCCTGTTGCCATCACCCCTTTCAGGAGTTGAAACTAACCAGGTGATTCCGAGGGACACGCTGCCCAGTTCGGGTGCCAGCAGAGGGCTGGGTGCCAGGGCGCCGAGGGGCGGTAAGGGCCACGCCAGTGTGGGTGGGTGCACCGGGTCCCAGTGCTAATTTCAGAGACCCGCCGCCCTCGTCAGTGCCCCGCTCTCCAGCAAAGAAATGTAACGCAGGTTTGTGTTTTTAGTATCAAACTTGAAGCGACCTACCCAACTCCTTCCACCAGTTGAGAGAGCGGCAAACAGGGTCCCCTGGGGGGGCCCTGGTGAAATTCCCACTCGGAACCGCTGGCCGCCTTCCTGGCCGGTTCCCACGCATCAGCCGAGACTGAGGGAGACCTGACGGCGAGCAAACGCGCAGAGCTCGGATGAGCCGCCGGCTACTCCCACCGGCAGGGAGACCCCGACCTGCTGCGCGCTGGGGATGGTCACACCCAGCTTCCCCCGAGGCCTCACCGGGATTCACCTTGCGCGGCCGAAGGGCCACCCCCGGAGAACGGGGCGCGCAGTGCGGGCGCCCAGGACGCCCGGGCCCGCGCCCAGGCGCACTGCCCTGCGCCCGCCCGCACGGCCTTACCTGGCCTTGGCGAATCCGGCAACCCCTTGACCGCTCCCACCAGGCGCCACTGGAAAAGTTTCCGAACTTCTTCGCAGCTCTGCACGTCTTCGCCTCGGGTAAATACTACGAGAGCCAGGAGGAGGAGACAGCAGCAGCCCACACGCCAGGTCGGTCTGTCCATCATCGGTGTCCTGCTCACCCCTTTCCCCACCGTGGACGCCACTCTCCCCGCGCGCCCCGGCTGAAGGCTCTGGAAGAGGCTCGGGGTGGAGGCTCCCAGAGGTGCTATCCGGCGGCGGGCGCTCCGGGACCGCTCCGGGACACCGGCTGCACCTGCGAGCACTTAGCTTTCCCCGGGGAGCCCGAGGCTGAGACGCCGGAGTTCTCCGGCAGAGCGCCGCGGGGTCTCCCTCACGGGGGGGGGCGGGCGAGCCGGCGCAGCACCGGCGAGGAGCACGGCTGCAGCCCGCGGAGCTCCCGAGCGCCGGGACCAGGCCACCGCAGCAGTCGCCGCGGCGTCGGCTCCAAGCCGCCAACCTCCGACGCGCCCGCCTGCCGCGCTCGGCCGGCAAGCCCCGCCCCGCTGCCAGGCCACGCCCCTTCGGGACCACGCCCCTCCAGGCCACGCCCCCGCGCGCTTCCCCGGGCCACACCCGCCCAGCTCCTCGAACCCCGGGACTCGTGCAGCAGACTCCGGAGAGCGACGCTGCCTGGAGCAAAGAAAAAAACAAATGAAACCCAATCCCGCCCTCGCTCCGCCAGCCAATCTCCTGGGCGGTGTGATAGAGAGCTCAGAGAACACAAGACTAGAAACACCAACTAGAACGAAGATGAAATATTTCCCGATAAATCTAGGTCCTCGATTCATAGGACTTGGAATTCAAATCGCATGAAATGGTATCTCAGCACAATATAAAACGGCAAAAATTGTTTATAGTTAACTATCCCGGTGCAGAGGCTTAATATGAGGTTTTAAGAGCGTTCATGAAAAGTTACTTTTTAACTGCTTCATGCCACTGCTTTGAAACATTTTTCTGAACATGATGATTCTTTGAATTTAGAAGTCACAAAAGTTACATTCCAACCTTATCACGTTCTTGTCATCACAGTAAAGTCCAATGTAGTCTCTTGTCACCCTTTAGCATTTTTTAATTGATTTTTAGAGAGAGGGGAAGGGAGAGGGAGAGGGATAAACATCAGTGTGATGCTCCGCCTCCCGCGCCCGCAGCTGGGAGAACCCGCGGCGAGTCCCGCACAGGACACCGCCCGGCCCACGCAGCCGGGCCCTTAGCACCCTTGCAGCATATTTTACTTCAGTACTTTGTATCTTTTAGGGCCCACTTCTGGAATTTCTTTAACACATTTCTCAGAGAATTACTAAGGCAAGAGTGGTCAGGGGAGCTTCTCACGAGGAAGACAGAAAAATAAAGATTTTAATTGATTTTTAAATGACAAAGGAATTTTGTGAATTTGCAAAAGGAATTCATTAGAAACCAACAAGCAAAGGGCCAGGTGCATTTTCTTTTCTTTTTTTTTAAGCCTCTTTCTTTTGATTGCGGTTACATTGGTTAATAACATGTATGTTTCAGGTGTGCAGCATTATCATTTGCTATCTGTATACACTGTAGCGTGCTTGCTACCAGAAGTCTAGTCTGCCTCCTTAACCACACATTTCACCTCTACACATTGTGTCTGACCCTCACCCCTCTTCCCCTCTGGTAACCACCAATCTATTGTTTAATCGATGAGTTTGTTTTTATTTCTGTTCACTTGGGGTTTTGTTGTTGTTGTTTTATATTCCACATATGAGAGAAGTCATATGGTTTTTGTCATTTTCCCTCTGACTTATTTCACTTATCATAATACCTTCAAAATCCATCTGTGCTTTCACAAATGGAAACTTTGATCTTTTTTATGGCTGAGTAGTATTCCAATGTGCATGTGTGTGTGTATACTGCATCTTCTTTATCCACTCATTGTCGATGGACAGTTAGGTTGTTTCCATTTCCTGGCAATTGTAAATAATGCTGCAATGAGTATAGGGGTGTATATATGTTTCCAAATTAATGTTTTTATACTCTTTGGATAAATACCCAGAAGAGGAATTGCTGTATCATATTCATTGTCTAAACGTAATTGCCTCCATACTAAGCCTGAGAGTGACAAGAGAGTCTCTGCACCTACAGTCACATGAAGACAGAAGTCCTCCAATAAAAAACTACTTAAAAGCATCAGGCGGAGGGGGTATTATAAATACCTTCACCACTTAAAGGGAATTTAATCTCAAATTTGAACCCTTGCCAAGAGATAGAGAGGAATAATTTTAAGTCTTAGTTAAGCGTCATGAGACGTCTAATGACCATTTGATATCAAAGGCAGTACGTTCAGCAGTAGATTTCTTGCTTTTAAACCATTCCAGGGCAATGGCTGAGATACTTCAGTGAAATAGCGCTCACTTGGCTTTTGACGTCAATTCCATGAACACTGGAATTTTTTTGAGAAGCTCTCTTAATAAATGAGAATTGAAAAAAATAGCTGCTTTTAAATTCAGGCAAAGCTTTATTTGTGTATGGGGGGTGGAATTCCCCATGAATTTCTTCTCTAGGTACCAGGTGTGGAAAGACTGCTTGAAAATCAGCTGTATCTATGAGAAGAAAAGATGGCCATGAGGATGTGCACAGTGCTTAGGTGCCCGGCAATATTCCAAGTGCTTTTTATGGATACTAATTCATTCATTTAATCTTTGTAACAACCCTATAAAGTAGTTACTTTATCACTGTTCTACAGATGAGCAAATGGGCACAGAGAGGTGTAGTGACTTGCCCAAGGCCAAAAGAGTTGTTAGGTAGAAGAACCAGGAATTAAACCCAGGCATCACAATCCAGAACTCATGCTATTAACCACAGGCTCTCCTTGGTTACTCCATGCCATGCCAGGGAACCTACTGAATTACATTCAGTAATATCAAAGACCATTTATTAACTTATCAGATTTTTTACTACTAAATATACATAATTTTATCTATAGAATTTTATTCTACTAGAATCCCATCTATGTTACTATAAGTCTAATATATCCCCAGATTTTTCCAAAACTTTTTTCCTTACCAAGATGTCTTTTGATAGATTTGATCACTATAGAGCATTAGCATTAAAAGACTTTTTAGAGATGACCTGGTTCAGTTATTTCACTTGGAATCTCTAAAACAATTTGTCTTACAAGGGTAAAATCACAAACACAACAGAGAATTATCGATGGCTCAGTAAAAACTAATCAACTAACAAATACTGATTGTACACATATTATATATACTATATATATTTAAACCCACTAGGCTATGCACAATGGGGATTACAGAGACATTTAAGCAAGATCTCTTCTCAGCATTTTTACAATTTATTTCAACAGAACTATTAGGTCGTAAATTGTATAGAGAAATGGGGTAGGGTCTAAAGAGAAAATAAATATATTTCATCCATATAAAATGTCTCCAATTACAAAAAATAAATATTTTGTTTCTACCTCTCATTTCCTGTCACTACCACTGTGAATGAGCCATACAGTGGCTTCAATGGGCTTCTTTTCCTATCAGTGTTCCTCTAACAGTCACCCAAAAGGACAGTATGCACCAGCTATGCTGTGAAGCTTCAAGACAAGTTTCCTTTTTCCAACCAGAATACAATACTTAAGTGCCTTTTATATAAACACTCTAGAGCAACCTCTACACACCATACTATAATCTTCAATTTACCTGTAAATATTATAGATGAAGCTTGGGAGGAATTTCCACAATTTGATAGTGATGGTACCTCATTTTTCAAAGGTCATACAATAAACATTTATTGAATGCCTTTTATGTACTAGGGACTGTGTTTTTGCTTTCAAAATAGCAATACCCTTACATAGGAAAGATCTCTAAATGGTCGTTATTTAATACATCTTACTAATCTTCTAAATGCAATGCTTCTAGGTAACTGTTTACAGTGTGACAACTCAAGACCCTGTGAAGAGAAATAAACACCAGTATGGTTTAGATGATATTAATGATATCGTGTTGCCTTTAACCATGATTCTGCCTTAGGCTAAGACTGGCCACTGTTAGATTACCCTCAGAAGCGGGTTGGGGTAACTTCTGTACTCAAACAATAATAATAGCTAATATTTATTAAGTGGTTACAAGTATTATCTCATTTAACATTTCAACCGCCCCATGAGACAGTTACTATTATACTACTAATGAGGAATCAGATTTATAGAGATTTAAAGTAACTTTCCAAAAGCCAGAGATCTGATAAATGCCCAATGTTTAGCCAGGCATGCCATCTTCTGCAGTCCTTTAGCTACTACACTCTCCTGCCTCTGGCAAACCAAGTACCTGTTCTGTGGCCCCTTGACTCAACCTACCTTATATGGTAGAAACTCAAGTCCTCACTGCTATTCCTCGTAGACAGCCAGGCAGACTTCATCTTTATGGTGGTCCAGAGACCTGCATGGCTCTAACCTTGGCCCAAGAGCACCTCCTTCAGCAGCTGGCCAAGGTACCACTTCCTTCTCCCTACTCCCCCACTAATCTTTTAATCATGAGAACTGCACTGCAAGGACTAAACTTCAATGTACTGCCTTGATATCCCTGAGCCTCGTGGGGGCCCGAAAAGTCTAGCCTTAGGTTCTGCTCTTGCCAGATATGCGCGCGCGCGCGCACACACACACACACACACACCCACCCCCCTCACCCAGCAGGAAAGGCTCCCTCCCTGGCTACCTCGCCTATCAGCCAGACCAGCTCCATCCCACCTTATCTTCAACCTAACCAATCCCCCTACCAGCCTGTGACATTCTCAAACAAGTCAATCACATCCTTGCATGAGAACAAGGGTCATCTAGCCCTCTTGTCACTACAAAGCCTGCCTTCCACAGCCCTTGCTGGTTCATTTTGCTCCCAAGTGCAACCCTCATGTAGCTCTGCACAACATGTGGTGTCCTCCTACCCTGGATTGTGAGAATATATAACTAATAAGCTGCTGAATATATCTTCTCTCCAGTGTCATATGTTTGGCCATCTCATATTAATTAAGGAGGGGGTGCCTCCTTCATCACTGAGGTGAGTAGGAGGCGGTTAGAACAAGAATAGCCTCAATACAGGTGCTTCAACTTAGCTATTTCGAAAAAGAAATTTGACATTCACCTCCCTGACTTTCTATCTCTCCCAAGTGCAGGCTTTATCACCCTAGCAGCCCTATTAAAGGGAGCCAAATTGGAGGTGAGCCCCAGCTGACCCAAGTAATGAATTTCTGCCACCGAGTAACCAGGAGGAAATTGAGGGATCCTCCTGGATGTGTCCTCAGGTCAAGAGAACAATGGTTGAGAAAAGGCTACCTGCATGAGAGAGCTCATAGGAAATACAACATTCCATAAAAAGCTCAAAACCAGACACCAAATTCAAATTTACATGGAAGTCAATGGGAAACTGATCAGCAAACACGTTTTCAAACAAATGCTTTCTAAAAAATATATATCTAGCCCTGGCCAGTGTGGCTCAGTGATTAAAGTGTCAGCCCACACACCAAAGGGTCTCGGGTTTGATTGCTGGTCAAGGCACATAGCTGGGGTTGCAGGTTCGCTCTCTGCCCCCAGGCAGGGCATGTGCAGGAGGCAGCGAATCAATGTGTCACTCTCACATCAATATCTCTCCCTCTCTCCCTCCCTCTCTCCCTCCCTCTCTCTCTCCCCTTCTCCCTCCATTCCACTCTCTCTCTGAAAAAATAAAAAAAAAAGCAATGGAAAAATATATTCAGGTGAGAAGTAACAAAAAGTAAAAATAAAAAATTATATCCAGTATGCATTTGTCAATGATTTCGAAATGTCTTCGATGCACTTATGTCATCTCATAGTAATTAATCTTTAAGGCAAAGACAGTGTAACTATTTCACAAAAAGCATTAGATAAGTAAACTGTTCCTGTGTGAAAATTTCAAAAGTATTTCATACTGTTTTTAATTTTATAGGTTTTATATTTGCAATTTCTAATAGACATTTTATTTCTTTCAGAGAATTTACTGAGAAATAAGAATACTAGTTGCTTTCTGAATGAGAAGGAAAGCATTAAAAAAAAGACGCCAAGAAAACTCAATGAGTTTATGAAACTAAATTTCTTCAAATAATTTTCTCGTAGTTCATATCTAAGAATAGGAAAATAGTGTTGTGATACACAATTACATGTGTAAATTACAGCACATTATAATAGAAATGAATACAGTACAAACTTCTCTCATTTTCAAATGTAGAGTTTGCACTAATTACTAGGACTCCAACTATTTTTGGTCTCCAAATGGAGCAAAATTCACATCCAAAATTCAGTTCCACCATTAATTATATTATAATTATATTTTCAGGAAAGACAATTGAATGAACAAGTAAATTCAGTTGTTATCTCTATGGAATACATAACATTCCTTCATAAACAATGTTTTCCAAAAATTTAAATAAGTTTTAAAAATCTTTATATCTGTGTAGTGCTGGTTGTTCCATGTGAGAACTAGGAAGCCACAAAAGTTTAACTACCAGACTATAAGCCTTGTGAGTTCAAGTAAGCCCATCACGCCCACCTCCGCCCTCTGAGTAGCGATCTGCAGGGACATCGTATGACTTCATTGAATGAATTTGGCCCCCATAAGTTTGACACCCTCATGTTTCCTATATTATCTTTATCAGAATTATTTATTTTTAAGCAGCAGTCAACCTTTGAACTGCAACTTAATCACTAGATTTTTAAATTACTTTCAAAGCGGAAAATATCACTATCTGATGGAACAGTATCAATAAACACCTTTAAAAGGAGGTTATAACTTCCCAGTTAAAATTATGTATAAATCATTGCATCATCCACCATTTTACTTTCAACAAATCTCTAATGTCTGTTTCACTTCTTTTCATTTACTTTTCTGTGATAAAGATGTGAGGATGTCTTCAAAGTTTAATGCTGCCCAGCTGGTGTGGCTCAGTGGTTAAGTGTCGACCTCATGAACCAGGAGGTCGCCAGTTCAATTCCCATTCAGGGCACATGCCCAGGTTGCAGGCTCAGTGCCCAAGAGGGGGGATGTTTCTCTCTCATCAATGTTTCTGTCTCTCTATCCCTCTCCTTTCCTCTCTCTCTCTAAAGTCAATAAAAAACTATTTTTTAAAAAGTTTAATGTTACTTCCAAATTAATTATTCAATCAAGAGTTAAAGAATTATTTTTCGTGTTTTCTTGCAACTTCTGACATTATAATACCTTAAATATTAATATGTTAAGATTAGATTAATTTTAATGCTATGTATCAGATAGTCTCCAGAATGATTATTCATTATCTGTATCGTCTTGGGCAAGGTGTTAAACCATTCTGACACTTTCCTTATTGTGTAAAATGAGGGAAAAGAATAACTCTGTTATGTTATTGACAAGGTTAACTGAGATAATATATGTGAAGTGTTTTGTACAATTCTTGGTTCATATAAACACTCAATAAATAGACATCGTTACTCTTCTTCATTGGAAAAATAACTGTCATTAGTTTCTGATCTATTAGTTACATCCTAGGTGTGATTAGGATAATAAATCTGCTCCTCTGAACCCAATAACTGTTCAAAACTAAAATATTTTGCCCTCCCCATATTAATAGTATGACTTCTTCATATTAATTGGCATTTATATAACTATCAACTTATTTTTTCAGTAATGGAAAAAATGAGCATTATCTCAAGTCAGTGTAGGGACAGGAGAGTCTAAGTTGCCCAAGGTCATGAGCTAAAAGTCATTTTTAAAATGAAAGAGTCACTCCTCTCTGAACATAATGAGCACTTAGAGCAAGAACTGGAGACTAATTACCATCAGCTTTTTAAGATGCAAAGTGTAGACACTCTACTAATGATAAAGCCTCATCATTGATAATTATCTTTGATTAATGAGTAGGAAGTCTTCCAGAGGCTTTCACTGCTGTATACCATTGTCATAATTGATCTTTAATTATTCCATCTAAAGATCCCTTTATCATATGTTTAATCTTTGCTGTTTATAAATAAGGTCCATGTACAAGCCTTATTAACTATCCTTAGATGTGATATTACTTTACAAATGTCTGCAATTAAATTAGCATTCAGCCTAATTCTTTATATTTGCATATGAAAAGGGACAAGCAGTTCATGCTCTCAGGCTGAAAGGAGAAATCCCATGCTCTGACCACTTTTGAATTCTCTTCTTGATCCAGATTTTGTGAGAAGAGAGAACAATCCTCTCTCTGGATGTGTCTGGGAATTTTTACATAATTGGCACCTTCTGCTCTTGAAGGAGAATTGTATTCTGGTGTTTCCTGTTTTGGAGAGGAAAAAAAACCACCTCCATCTGATCAATTTCCTGTATAATACTATATCATCTTAGTTTTTCTCTCTCTCCTTTTTTTCCCCACATTCCCAAATGATTATATATCTGCTCTCCTGCTGTTCATAAAGCACATCAGTCCAAACCCAGTGGCCAATTTTTGCATATACCTACTGAACCTGAGATTGCTAAACAGTGTTTCTGCAATCGCTAAGCTCTTCAGCTTCCCCGGCAGTGCACTGTTCCAGTTCTCCCAGCTCTCCAACAGTCCTTTCTCAATTCTTTTGTCTGTTTCTCCCTCTTTCTCCTGTTTCCTAACGGTTAGCATTTTCTAAGGTTTGCTCTTCTTTTTCTACCTATTCCCAGGAGGATTACTGGGTTAAATAGTGCCCACCACCACCCCCTACCTCCCCCCAAAAATCATATCCACCCAGAACATGTGACTTTACTTGGAAATAGGATCTTGGCAGATGAATTTCATTAAGGATCTCCAGACGAAATCATGCTGGGGGAGCCCTACCTCCGACGGCTGGCGTCCTTACACGGAGAGGAGAGGATGCCCACAGGAAAAGATGTGAAGATCCAGGCCGCGGCTGGAGCGATGGAGCTACGGCCTTGGCGACGCTGAGATTCCCGACAGGAGGGACAGAGGAGTGGATGACTCCCCACTCAGCCTCCAGAAGAAACCGCCTGCCCACGCCAGGACTTCACACCCCTGGCATCTTCAACTGTGAGAAAAGAAAAATCCTATTGTTTCAGAACAGCTCAGAGTTGTGGCCATTGAGGTAACTGGTTATGGCAGTCCTAGGGAATGAATACCTGCTGGTTCTCGTAACTTCACTTGTGGCATGTATGCTCCTCCCCTCCAGGCCTGCCCTCTCATCTACCTACTCCGCTTTTTAATTTGGTCACCCTACCGATGTCTCAGGCTCTGTTTTTACCAAAGGGACCTTATCACCTTCTCCCCAGTTCACACTCTTCCCCACCCATCGATTTCCTTATTATTTTAACAAACACAAGACCCTGAGGTTTATTCTTTTTATTAATAAAATTGCCCTTGCTAACTCAGAATTTTTATTTTTTTTATTTTTTGTGGATGTTATCACAGATGTCCCCCATTTTCTCCCCTTTTACCTACCTCCACCCCGCACCGGCCACCACTCCCTCTGGCCATCACCACAGTCTGTGTCCATGGGCTATGTATATATGTTCTTCAGCTAATCTCTTCACCTTCTTTCATCCAGTCCCCCCCATCCCCCTCCCACCTGGCCTCTGCCACTCTGTTCCTTGTATCCATGCCTCTGGTTCTATTTTGTTCATCAGCTTACTTTGTTCACTAGATTCCACATATAAGTGAAATCATACTGTATTTGTCTTCCTCTGTCTGGCTTATTTTGCTTAGCAAAGTAATTTTCAGTTTCATCCATGCTGTTGCAAAAGGTAAGAGTTCCTCCTTTTTTATAGCTGCATAGTATTCCATTGTGTAAATGTACCACATATTCTTTATCCACTCATCTACTGATGGGCACTTGGGCTGTTTCCAGATACTGGCTATTGTAAATAACTCTGCTATGAACAAAATGGTGCATATATTCTTTCTGATTGGTGTTCTGGGATTCTTAGGATATATTCCCAGAAGTGGGGTCACTGTGTTATAAGGCAGTTTCATTTTTAATTTTTTGAGGAAACTCTATACTGTTTTCCACATGGCTGTAGCAATCTGCATTCTCACCAACACTGCATGAGGGCTGCCTTTTCTCCACATCCTTGCCAGCATTTGTTGTTTGTTGATTTATGGATGGTAACCATTCTGACGGATATGAAGTGAATTCTCATTGTGGTTTTAATTTGCATCTCTCTGATAATAAGTGATGTTGAACATATTTTCATATGTCTGTTGGCCATATGTATGTCCTGATTGGAGAAGTGTCTATTCAGGTCGTTAGCCCATTTTTAATTGGATTTTTTGTCTCCCTGGTGTTGAGTTGTATATGTTCTTTATATATTTTAGAAATTAACCCCTGATAAGATTAACATCTGATAAGATGTATCATTGGCAAATATTTTCTCCCATACAATGTGTTCCCTTTTCATTTTGTTGATGGTTTCCTTTGCTGTGCAAAAGCTTTTTAGTTTGATGCAGTCCCATTTGTTTATTTTTTTCTTTGTTTCCCTTGCCCTAGGAGATACATTAGCAAAACTATTGCTACAAGATATGTCTTAAGATTTTACTACCTCTTTTCTTCTAGGGTTTTTATGGTTTCACAACTTACAAGTCTTTTATCCATTTTGAGTTTATTCTTGTGTATGGTGTAAGTTCGTGGTCTAGTTTTATTATTTTGCATGTACCTGTCCAATTTTCCAACACTGTTTATTGAAGAGACTGTCTTTACTCCATTGTATGCTCTGGCTTCTTTTATCAAATATTAATTTACCATAAAGACGTAGGTTGATTTCTGGGCTCTCAGTTCTGTTCCATTGATCTATGTGCCTGTTCTTATGCCAGTACCAGGCTGTTTTGATTACAATGCCCATGTAGTATAATTTGATATCTGGTATTGTGATACCTCTAATTTTGTTCTTCTTTCTCCAGATTGCTGAGGCTATTCAGTCTTTTTTGGTTCCCTATAATTTTTTTGAATATTTGTTCTAGATCTGTGAAATATGCCATTAATATTTTAATAGGAATTGCATTGAACCTATAGATTGCTTTGGGTACTAGGGACATTTTAATGATTAATTAAGTCAGTTAACCATTAATTCTTCCAATCCATGAACACCGTATATGCTCCCACGTGTTTGTATCCCCTCAATTTTTTTTTTCAATGTCCTATAGTTTTCTGAGTACAGGTCTTTTACCTCCTTGGTTAAATTTATTCTTAAGTATCTTATTTTTTTGTTGTTGCAATAGTAAATGGGATTGTATTCTTAGTTTCTCTTTAACTCAGAATGTTTTGTATTCTCTCTCTCCTCGGATGTCTCCATGTAATACAAGTTATAAGATGTCCATTTAACCACCTATCTCTCATATTCATCTTTTCCATTCCAACTACCCTACCCTTTCTCATTAAATTGCCAGGTGATAGTGTTAGTGCCCAGAGAGTCCTCGTCATCTACAGTCTCTTCCCGATCTAAATCATCCTCTATCCTGGGCTCACCCAGGTCAGTCAGTTTATATCAGAATTGTATTCTATTAAAAAAATTATTAATTTATGGTATCTACCCCATGTTTCTTCAAGTACAGTTCAGGAAATACCTGCATCATATTAACCTGGAGTACTAAAATGCAGATTCCTTGGCCTTGTCAAAAAAAGTGGACTCTTGGTTTGGGATCTAGAGTAATTCTCATAAAACTCTTATGCAAGCTAAATATTTAGACTTAGTGAACACCTTTGACTTTGCTCTAAATCACCTCTCCTTCCTACATAAACCCTCTGTTTCTTCCAGAGAGAGAGAAGTCCATCATCTACCCCCCTCCCATATACCTTGTTCATTTCTACTCACAAGCGACAGGTAAATCTAGAATTACTTCCTTCTTTCTCTCTCTTTCTTTAAAAGGACAACTCAAGTTTCTAATTCATCATGAAAACTTTTCCAGCCGCACAACTCATATTATTCTTTTCCACTTCTGGGTTCCTGTAACATATAATTGTACCAATTATTATTTTCTGATCAATTGTGTATCATTATTTGAGTTATCATGTGGTTATGCTTTGTTTCCCTCAGAAAATCTTAAGCTACTCCAGATTCTCCACAGGGTTTAGGAACTCAGTAAATTTGTGCTGAATGAATGCTTGAAAGAAAGACTAAGTGTAGCATCTTGAAAGACTAAGCAATTATTACAGGAAACTTAGTTGTATACTGCCTCATTAGAAAGTAAACTACTTATTCCACTTATTCCACTCCAGTACAATTATGAAGACTGAAAGATGATAATTTAATAATGATAACATGTCCTATGTTTGCTCTTCAGAAATTTGAGAGTAGATAGTTAGAATTAACCTACCAATTTCATCATATTGTCTACTGGTCTAATAGCCATTGAATTAGTCTTAATGCAACAAAAGTTGGCTAGTCATCTGGAAAATAATTATTATGTTTCTAAAAGTATAATTTTAGCCCCTGGCCAGGTAGCTCAGTTGCATCACCTACCAAGGTTGCAGGTTTGATCCCCAGTCAGGGCACATACAAGAATCAACCAATGAATGCATAAAGTGGTGGAACACAAGTTGATGTTTCTTTTCTTCTCTCTCTCTCTCTCTCTCTCTCTCTCTCTCTCTCTCTCTCTCTCAAATCAATACATTTTTAAAAGTATAATTTTAAAACTATACTAATATTCATTACTCATTTTCAAATATAAATCATTCCATTTACTCTGACAAATATCTACTGAGCACAGCATATACTATGAAAATCAAAATATTGATTGCTTGGTTCATGGCTTACTAACCATGGAAACTAAATGTAGAATGGTCACTATTGCTCTTTATGAAGAAGAAAACATAAATATGCTGCAGAGAAACATCTACAATACACAGATTTTATCAGCTTGCTTTATCATTTTCAACCCAATTAAATGTAAATAACCACAAGTGATACTTCAAAAAGTTTTCTCTACAATCATAAAATAACGTGTTTTTGAATTATGCCTTGGCTTTCACTAATTAGTTTATGCCTCTCAGAAGAAAAAACAAGTTTGCATTAGAACGTTCAGAATTAAAAACACATTCCCTGCATTTTTTTATTTATTATTCTCATTTCTCAGATATTACATAGAAAAAACTGGACAAAATCATACCAGATCTCCAATATCATCCCTGTCCACATGTTTAACACAGCAAATGTGCCATCAAAATAAAAAATATATAAAAACATTACCCAAGCCACTCATTCAGACCAAACCTCACTGACTTTTTTAATCAACACTCAGTATGTCCTGACTGATTTCATTAATTCATTCAAACATCAAAGCACCTACATGCCAGGCTCTGTTCAACATACAAAACTAGGGAAGTAGAGCTGAATCCCATGCAGTCCTTGCCCTCAAATAATTTACAGCTACGAAGGATTGACAAGCACATAAACAAATAAGGGCCAAAGAAGTGATAAATGCCCTGATCAAAGTGAACAAAGAAAGGCTACCATGGCTTCACAAAGCACACGGCTCAGAAAGCAAGTTGTTTTTCTTGTGTAGTTGCCTAACACATGTCCTTCTGATATTTAAAAATGCAATTTAATCAAATAGAAATTTTAAAATAAAGTACAAATATCTCCTTTATGATAGCTCGTTGTATCTAAGAGGGAACGTTAAATGCCAGGGTTTGGAAAGCACAGATTCATGCTTGCATCGCCATTCACTCCATATCGTCAGTAGGACGGGACATAATGTAGCCAATAAAATTATACGTTAAAAGTCTCAAATACCTGAGGAACGATGGATGGGGAAACCAAGATTCAAAATGTATACAGATTACAATTTCAGCTGTAGTAAAACATTGTACAGGAAAAGGGATTATAGAAATACACTAACTGGTTATGTCTCTCTCATTTCTTTCTTTTTGTTACTTTCAAGTATTTTCCAAATTTAGAGCTGTAACCTGAAAATAAGCATTTCATACAAATAAAATTTCACATTACCCTAAAAACATAAGAAATCTACATTTCCCAACACTAGAGAAAGGAGAGGAAATATACTGAAAGGTTAATGGAAGTCAAGAAGAGTGCTGAAAGGAAGGCTTGCACTTCCCTAACATTCCCATCACAACAGATTTCAGATATTTAATGGGAGCTTATGACTGCTCATTTTGCAGCTCAATCGATTTTTATGAAATCTGAATATTTATATCCAAATTAATTAATGTGCCTTAATACAGTTTTAGGAGTCTAAGTCAATGGGGCAGTAGCTAAGTGGAAGCAACCAAGTCCCAACTCCCCTCCCTGCCCTTCTCCCCTGCGGCTCCCACTGTCCCCCAGGCCCCTTGCTCCTGTCCTCACGGCCCCAGCACTCCCTTCCCCTCCAGTAACTTGTCTGATTGGGAGTCAGAGAAGGGGCCCAGAGGAGGCAAAACCAAGTCACTCTGAACAGTCAGTGGTGGAAACATAAACAGTAAATCTCAACAATATAAAAAGGGCCAAGGGGACTACAGGCTAAGTAGTGCTGACAATTTTGCACTTTGAGTGTTAATTTGGATAATGCTACAAGTAAAATGCTGTCTGTTACTTTATTACTACTTGATTAGAGAAATTTTCTGTTTCTTTGCAGAATTTTTTGTGTTAAGTTTCTTAGGAAGAAAATCACCTTTAATCACATTACTTAAAAAAAAAAAAAAAGGCAAGATGCTGAGAGAGGATCATCAGCCCCGGGTCTAATAAAAATTTCCTTTCACCTTTAATATTCTGTTACCTTGAACCTGTCATCAAGCCTCTTCAAGGACTGAATCCATCTACCCTTCAAATAATAATGCTCCCATCATCAAGAATAAGAAAACCCTCTTGTCCAAGTGCCTCAGTTTCTCCATCTTTCATCACAACATTTCACACAGAATCACTGTCATCTTGCTGCATCCTGTCACTGATAGTTTTCTCGTTTAGCATCCACAAATAGTCAATCATTACAACATCAATTCTCCACTCAGACATTTTCTGGGATCTGCTCTTCATCATTCTTACTCCCTTCAGCCAAATCCAAGCTTCAGCTTCCCACGGTCCGTACATTCTGCAGAGACCTCTCTGAGCTCCAGTGTAAAAGCTGGTCCCTTCGAACACCATGGCAGTTAAATACAAAAAAGATCCAAACATATAATAAGGACATAAAGTTAGTTAAAAGATCACAGGTGCCTATATATTGTAGGCACACAATAAATACTTGTTGAATGTAGAGACGCAATCTATTCATAAACATTTTAAAAGATGGAGAATTAAACCATTAATATAGCATATTCTTACTGTACAGTTTCCTATAGAGTTTTTCTCATGATGTCCTTCATAAAATGTTTCTAGTTCCTGACTTATTCCAGAATTTTACTGTCCAGAAACAGACAGCTGTGACCACAGGGGGTAAATGCTTATCAACTGAAAAATCCAAGATACTAATCATTACGCAGATATTTTTCTATTAATGGTGGCTTTAGAATTGTTTCCAACTTACTGGGCTTTGTTTTCTTTTTCTCCCTCAATCATTATTCCTGAACTCAACTATAGCAGATGGTACAGATGACTTATTTTTCTAGATAGTCTAGAGTTTTTGAGGTAAAACCTCAATTTACAATAAAGGAACTATAAACCCTTGACTAGCTTGAAAAGCATGTTCAATTTCTATATATTTAAGTAGCAAGTCAAGTTTATCCACCAAGAACGAATGTACTGTTCTCAAACTTCTTAAATGCCTCATTTTCTCTAAGTAATCCTGATTTAACAACCATAATGCCTAGCACATCATAACTTCCCAGTAGATATGTTGTGCAGATGTACAGACCAATTATACTTTAGAAGTAGAATTTTTTGCCTTCCTTAGCAACAGGACAGATCCTATATAATAAAAAATAAGCAGTACAGGAGAAAAATCAGAAATCATGTATTTTGTTCGAAGCCCTGCTTTCCAAAATGCTGTCCAGAGCCCTGCACTTCAGTCACTGGGCTTCCTCAGCACTTTCCTTGATATTCAGAAGGTCCTATCCTGTATTCTGAGGAAGACGGACCTAAACTGTATTTTATTATTATCTGTGTAAATAAGAAGCATCTTTCAATGAAATTCCTCACTCTACAATAAAAATATAAAGGTTCTGTGTCAAGTTCTTTTATTTTGTTAAATATTACAGAATTGGTAAGAGAAGACGCTGGTGCATTTTGCAAGATCTAAACAATGAACTAAGACATACACAAGTTGATGTTTTTTGTGTATTAGATACCTAGAACTAATGTATCTTAACCTTCAGCACACTCAAAAGCCAGATATTATAATTTTCTGTATTTATAATGTCAGCTGAAGCACATGGAGTATATATTTGGTCCAAGATCATATGACCAGTTAGCGGTGGAGCCAGGACTCAAACCCACCTAGTTTGACTTGAGAGGCCACACACACTCTTTACATGCTCTAGATGCGAACAGCAGCCTGTAAAAGGTGACACAACAACTGAGTCTGCACAGACTTTGTAAATGCCAAATAAGAGAATATTGTGAACTAAATTTGAAAATGTGGGAGGGGAGAATTAGAAACGGAAATCAAGCATGGGGGAAATTGTACAGTCTTCTAAAATATTAAGGGACCAATGACTCTAGAGAAATCCAAAAATCCTCTAGTAATGAAAATCTCTAGAAATGCTAGTAACACAAACTAACAGGCTGCTAGCCAAGACACATGTTTCATGGCTGTCTCTTCAAAATTGTGAGCCAAGTCTCCTGGATGATCTCCACCAGGAAAAGAGCTCAACCTTAGGATAAAAATGAGTACAAAAATAAATGAGTACTTCCTTTACAGAATTTCATTTACAAAAATTAACCTCCATCCGATATTCATAGATTGCATCTAATCTTAATAAAAGGGTTAGACCTGAGCTCACCAGTACGGTAGCCACTAGCCACATGTGGCTACTGAGCACTTCTGAGGTGGCTAGTAAAAATTGAGGTATGTTATAAGAATAAAATCCATATTGGGGGTTGAGGGGAGGAAAGTATGTAACATATCTCAGGAATTTTTGTATTATTTACATATTAAAATGATAGTATTTTAGGTATATTGTGTTAAATACAATATATTATTAATATTAATTTCACCTTTTTCTTTTTTAATGCGGCTACTAGAAAATTTGAATTACATATGTGGCTTTCATTATATGTCTAGTGGAATATTCTTGATTCCTTAAGAACACTTAATGTATGTACTAATATGTATTCACACTATAGTCATGTTACTATTAACTTTTCTAAATGTATATTGGATATATAACTTGTAGTTTCTGATTAAATGCACCATATCGCTCAAATGCATTTTTGTTTTCAAATTCTGCATTAAACAGTTACAAGAGAGCTCTCTTATTTCGCTGCCACACTTCCAAGACAGTTGCAAAGCATTGGAGCCACCAACTGTTCAAAAGTGGCAATACCTGGCTGGTTTGGTCCTTCACAGAACAAGAAATAAACCTCCATGAGAAACACAATTCTATGAAGGAAAAAAGTGTTGAAAATAATATATAGACCATATGTGTGATTTCGATTTTAAACTAATGTGGTTTGTCCATCCAGGAAAAATATATTGGCTCACATTTCAGTAATTCTATTTGGAAACATTTCATGAAAATAGAACACTGGCAAATATATAGAAACCTGTATACAGACTAAAAGGTTTCAATTTAGTATTAATGAGTCATATATAGTTGTGCCGTTTGAAATTTTTAATTGGTAAAAATCAGAAAATAACAAATCTTTCATGTAACAGAAAATAGCAAATTGTACATATTTTTAAAACAAATGTTTTAAGTTTGAAAAGTTTTCTATGATTCTTTAAAATGTATCAATAATGTCCTGGCCAGGTAGCTCAGTTGGTTAGGCCATCATCCCAATATGCTAAGGTTGCGGGTTTGATCCCTGGTCAGGGCACATACAAGAATCAACCAATTAATGCACAAATAAGTAAAACAACAAATCAATATTTCCTCTCCTCTCCCCTCCCCTCCCCTCTCCCCTCCTCTCTTCTCTTCTCTCTCTCTCTTTCTCCCTCCCCTCCCCTCCCCTCCCCTCCCCCCCTCCCCTCCCCTCTCCCCTCCCCTCCCCTCTCTCCCCTCTCCCCTCTCCCCTCTCCCCTCTCTTCTCTTTTCTCTCTCTCTTTCTCCCTCCCCTCCCCTCCCCTCCCTCTCCCCTCCCCTCCCCTCCCCCTTCCCTCCCTCTCCCCTCTCCCCTCTCTTCTCTCTTTTCTCTTCTCTCCTCTTTTCTCTCTCTCTTTCTCCCTCCCTCCCCATTTCTCTTTCTAAAACCAATCAAATTTTTTTTTAAATGTATCAATAACTATGAGACAATGGCTCTGCAGGGTCCTTTTTCATGCAGTAGTATTACTAATGACAGGCTATTATCGATTCCCCAAATGCTGGTGGGGGCTTCATTCAGGACCATTCTGGCTCCCACCGGAGACCCACAGTCCCCTGGCTGATTTGGTGAAAAAATTTTCAGGTTTGCTTGGCCTGATGATTAAGGAGGTTCAAGTCTCCTACCATGGACTGGATAAAAAAGGCAAAACCACCAACTTAGCGAAGTCAAACCTTTACATGCCCAGCCTTAGGGCAGATACCCAACCAAAGAATTCAGTCCACCAGTTTGTTTTTCTCAGGCGTGTGACAAGCCCAGCAAGGATGTCTCCACAGCTCTGGGAGATCTTCTACAAGGAAGGGCAGGCTGTGGCTCTTATCTGTGATGGCTGTGGCCAAAGAGAACGCTGAAATTCTCCAGTATCATCCACAGATGAACTACTGAAAAATACTAATCTTGTTTTTTGCTAACAAAATGAACCATAGAGATTTGGTGGCATCGGAAGCAAACGTCCCAGTTGCTATGCTTAGAGGACATGGAAATGAAACATGGCTTATCTGTACTGGTGATAGCACTGCAGGAGGGTCACAAGATGAGGGAGCCTGGCTTCACGAGCCATGTGTGTTTTCATGTCTTTATTTTGAGGCATGCATATCTTTGGGCAAACTGAGTGATTTTATGGTTATTAAAATACTGCAATTTAAAGAATTTTAAGAATATTGTACAATCTGTTTTCTTCTATAGACTCAATCAACCTTCTTAGAAATTTAACATTTTAGGTTTTCTAATTCTCACCTGAATTTTATGACTAATAAATCTTCCCTCAGAAAGCTTCCTGGAATTATCAGTTTGTTGGTAAAGGTCTCTATTCAAATGTACTTAATATGTTTAAAACTTGATGCAATCTCAAAATTTTATATTGATTCATTACCTTTTAAATGTGTCTATTTGAAATGGTCTCCTTTTAAAATGTGTTGTTTATGGTGTCATTTTACATTAAGAATTATTCTTATAAAAATAACTTTAGTCCGGCCGGGAGTGGCTCAGTGGTTGAGCATCGACCTAGGATCCAGGGGATCAGAGTTCGATTCCCACTCAGGGCACATGCCCGGGTTGCGGGCTCGATCTCCAGTCGGGGGCGTGCAGGAGGCAGCTGATCAACGACTCTCTCATCATTGATGTTTCTCTCTCTCTCTCCCTCTCCCTTCCTCTCTCTGAAATCAATAAAGATATATTTTTTAAAAAATAAAAATAACTTTAGATGTTTATGGGTAACTAATACTGTGAAAATTTTATAACATATAACACATTACTATCAATACAATTTCAAATGGAAAAACAATAAACAATGAAAATATATGTTACCGGTAGAATAGAGAACCGGGCTGGTTAGTGTTATACAAAAGAAGTAGAGACATAATTTCTACCCTGATGGAAATTATAGACTAGTGGAAGCAAGACTTACACATGTGACACAGGGGTGAAAATTACAGACTAAGCGTGGGTGTTATACTTTGCATGCCAGCGGATTCAGAGAAGCCTTGATGCCGCAGGGAAGGTTTCACTGAAGGGAAGAGACCTGTGGGCGCTTTGAAGAATAAATAGAACTGGGACAAATAGAAGGGAAAGAGAAAGATTTTCAGAAAATGGGAACAAAATGAAAGAAGATAGAAAAACAGCTATTTGATTTGCCTGTGGGATAATGAGGACAAGATTTTGACTAGATCGGAGCGGGAAGTTGAGAAATAGCAATGATGATGATGATAATGATGATAATCATAATAATAATAAACGAGCAGCCTTAAATGGAGTTGGGATCTGAACTCAAGCAATCTGACTTTAGGGCCTGTGTACTTTCCACCACATTAAATGTAACAAATAGGTTGAAATAACCTAAATAAAAAACTAAATAAAAAATCAGTGCCCTAAAGAGGAAGCAAAAATGGTCATCTTTTTTGCCAAGACAAAAACAAACAAAACAAAATAACTGTTCATTAATTTGTGTACCACATATTCCTGCATATCTACCATGTACAAGCTTCTGTAATAGACACCAGAAAAACACAGGTAAAGAAAATATGCTTTCTGTCCTCAAGGAATTCATAGCCCAACTGGAGAGACTGACATTAGGCACCGTTTCATTTTTTTTCTTTCTTTTTTTTAATCTATAAACAATTACTTTTTAAATTTATTGTTGACACTATTACAGATGTCCCCCATTTTCCCCCCTTTACCCACCTCCACCCAGCTCCCGGACGCCCCTCCTTCTGGCCATCACCACACTGTTGTTCTGAAAGAAAGAAAAAGAAAGAAGACTGCCACTACCTTACAAGGCAAAGCTCTTTTTTCCCCGACTTTCTACTTTTTCATCTTCTTTCTGTCTCTCTCTCTTCCTCCCTCTCTCTTTCCCTCCCTCCCTGCCTTCCACACCCCCCTTTCTCCCTCCCCACCTCAGTACTTGTCTCACCTGGTACATTAAGTTGCAGGAAAAACATTAAGTCAACAAAATGTTTACTAGCAGCACAAAAACAAATTTTCAATCGGTTATGCCTTGTAATAACCTGGTGTAAATTTGAGAACATGACACTTAAGCCAAAATTAGAGAAAGCGATTCTGAAGAGATATTATTATTGCTCTCAGAAGGATAAACATGACCCTCAGAAGTTTGCTAATTATTATTCATCACTCTCGTCATTCATAAATGCTGATGCTGCTAGAACACCAGTTTTCTGAAAATATTATGCTTTAGTATATAAATAACATGAAGAACACTAACATAATCAGTTAAGAAGGAATTAAAGATACTATTGAGGAGTCAATCTTTCAGTCAATAGTAAAGACATTTATTTTTATAGGTGCAACTGTTGTTGGTTCAACACTAACTCATAAACTCAGAAGCATGGATCATATTCAAGGATAATATTTGTTCTGGAAGTTTTACAATTTTTTTCTTTAAAAATAATCTATTTGTTTCTGATCATAAGAAACAGGAAAGGTGCCAGGGCAACACTACTTGTGGCTCCTTGGCGGCCCATCCCAGTCTGTGCATCTGTAAACACCCTTGTACACCAGGCTCATCCTGCCCCCAAGTGTTCTCTCACATCCTAACAGCTGCAGAGCATAGTACCTGATCATATGGGAAGTTTAAACTTGTGTTTGGGAGTTTGACAATTTAATATTAGCTAAGTAAAGTTAGCGACCATTCCAAAATGATAGAGTACATGTTTGCCATTTTGGTATCTCAGAAAGAGATTTGCCTTGTATCTCAAACAAATTGAACGTCCTCTTATATTTACACAAATATAAAAAATTCCTGCTGACAGAGGCTATAAGAAAAAAAATCACATTATCTTTCAAAGTATCTGATTTAAAACTATTGTCATCTTATGACCAGCTGGGGGCTGGGGGATTGAGGGGGAGTAGAAGAAGGTAAATTAAAGGGGGGATAAATGGTGATGGAAGTAGACTTGACTTGGGGTAGTAAACACACAATACAATATAGAGATAGTGTAATGTAGAATTGTATACCTGAAACCTATATAATTTTATTAACCAATGTCACCCCCATAAATTCAATAAAAAAATAACTAAATTTTTTAAAAAAATGCTATTGAAGTGGTTTAAATTCAGTCAAATCGCTCTGTATGTACTTAAGCATAATCAAAACAAATACTTATAAAAATATTGATCTGAATAAATTTAAGTTTAATGTTAGTTACTGTTCTTTTTCCCTTCAACTTAAAATTGGATGAAACAATTACATTTCAGTGCAGGCAGTTCCTCATTTTTGTTCATGGTGTTCATACCGATATCATCAAAAAAGGAAAAACCAATTTGGTACCAGTATCTTCAAGCTTTGCCAAAAAATATGCCAAGTGGAAGAAATGTCCTGGTAGTCCAAGCACTACTGAGCACCTGTGTAGCTAGAACTCATCTGGCTTTGTGGCTGAGTGAAGAAAGAAGTGCCAAATGTCCCTGGGACGCAAGATCACAGCTTTCTACATTGGTGTGCTTGCTATTAGTTGCTAACTAAAGTGGGGCTTTGAATTGCTACCTCTCAAGAGATTTTGTTATAATAAGAAATGTAATACATATTGCTAACTTTCCAAAAGACAAGTCTTCACATATTTAAATGAATCTTTTGCCGACGTTTTACTATTAGGTGGATATAGCCAACCCAAAGTCCACATCAGTTTGACAGCGAAGAGGTGATTAGGTCATTTGACAGATAGTCTCAGCCAGGTGAATGAGGTGAATTCTCTTTTCTTTTTTTGATGATTAGTTTTATTTCTAAGTAATTTTTTATTTTTCAATTATAACTAACATATATTACAATATTATAATATAGCTTCAGGTGTACAACACAGTGATTAAACATTTATATGACTTACTAAGCGATCACCATGATAAATCTAGTACCTGACACCACACATAGTTATTACAATATTATTAACAATATTCCCTAAGGTGGACTTCACATCCCCATGACTATTTAGTAACTACCAATTTGTACTTCCTAATCTCTTCTTTGATTGGAGGCCTTGATGTGACATTATAGATACTAACAAAAACCCATTTCTCTTCAAGCACAAGTTGCCACTCAGGAAAGGGATACTAAAAGCAGACAACTTTGTGGGTGGTCCAGCTCTGGAAATGATTCTTCAGATTATGGATGAAAATGACAGGGTCCTGAAAAATTTCACTCCAAACAGAAATCTGCAGACACAGATAGGCACTGTAAGCCATATTTGAAGATGTTTTCTACACGGTCACAGGTAAAGAGCAGCAAGGATTCCCAACTTGCCAAAAAGAAATGAGTCAAAATCCAATCCTCTTGGTCAAGTTTGCCTTCAAGCCAAGCAGGGGCTTTCTCCTTAAACTTACTTTTTATTTTTTGAGAAAAATACAATTTATTGTTTTGTCACCTATGCAAAGAAAATCAAATTCCAATATAATTGAGTTAATTGTGTTAATGTGTAAAATATGGAAAGTCCTTGGATTTCATTAAATTACAAAGGATCCAAACCCCCTAATAACTAAGAAGCACTGTTTTACAGACATGCTACTGGCAATGAGGCATGTACTTGGTTCTCCTCAAATATGATACTGGTATAGGTCAAAACTGTTTTTGTTGCAAGTGACAACTCAAACCAGCTTAAGTAAAAACTGAAAATTAGTTAGCTTATATAAGTGAGGTTTTTCATGGTAAAGCTGGAGCCGGGACTAAAATGATACAGTGAGTGTCTCTCAATCTCTCTCTCTTTCAATCTCTGTCTCTCTCTCTCTTCTCATTGTCAAAAAAAAAAATTACTAACCCCACAGTTTAGTAATTCCAACAGAAAGACACAGCTCTTCCCTATATTTATCAAAGTAGAGTCTAACGGACTCTTGGGCCAAATGCTTATCCGGCTACCCATCATTCTCACTGAGACCGGGTCAGGTGTCCACTTTTATGACTAGAGGTAGGTGGAATGATCTCCATTTAACTCACTCGCCATAAAGAAGTGGAATCCTCTTACCCACATTAGGGCAGAAAAAAGTGAATATCTATCGTCTATCTAAGAAAAACACACCTTTTACTCCACAGATGTAAACTGGGAATGTTGAATAAGTGTAACACAAGAATTGTGATCACGGTGACAATTAAGTTATGTCTCTTACCTTGGCTTCAAAATTTACTCAGTCCAGGTAATCAATCTCCCTTTACCTTGAAAGATAATTGGGCATGTCCATGATTTTTGTGGTTACTCATTCACAGAAAATAAAACTTCTTCAGTTACTGTTAGTGGTAAACACAGTTTCAATTTTAAAATTAGATACCCAATACAAAATATTAAGCAAAATTTTAACTTGATTTAGCATCAAGTATTCTTTTAGCCTATGCTTGGACCTGCTCTCTCTGAAGGCGTATGGGAAAGGAGAGCTGGGAGACAGCATGGGGACAAGGTGTTTTTCCTTCTGTTCTCTGCCCCCACCTTTCTCTCTTCAGATATTTCTTCACACACTCTCTCTCTCCCACAGTGCCCTTGATCCAGGAAGGCAGATGACTCTCTCTTCCAAATGGTCTTCTACCATTTTTCTTCACCCTTAGGACTATATGTGTTCATCTTAATATTTTTTCCTGTGGAGATTTTCTGGCCATTATTGGACAAGATCCATGACATTGTACACAAGTGCTACCTTTGACTCATCTGTGCATGTTTGTTATCATAACATAACCCAGCCTTTCCTGACTAATACACATGCCAAGACTTTCCAAGAAAATCTCTTAACAAAACACCTCTTTTCAACACCCTGACTCATTTTACATTCCTTAAGGAAAAGGGCTTTAGAGCTGCTGCCTTCCTAATTCTGCATATGTCAGCTTCATGGGGGCAGAAAAATTTAACTGCATTGTCCACTGCTCTATCCCCAGCACCTAGAATAACAAGTGGCACATAATAGGCACTTCATGTCAAATAAATCAATATGAAGTCAGAATCTGTCATTTAGGTAATCTGTTATCAATCACTGGTGCCTCTGTCAAAATGGAGACAGGAAAGATCCAGTTATAACATCATTTTAGACATGCACAGACAATTCCCACATTTCCTCTGCTGAATATAGTAAATACAATTATCCCACTCACAACTACACTTCCCCAGAGGCATAGAACACAAAATCAAATCCAGCTACTATGTAAAATAGTATGCCCAAGGTCTCTGGAGAAGCATATTTTTCTAAGTCCAATGTGATTTGTCATATATGGCAACACTTGACTAAGTTATAAGTTTAATCATCCTATGTTCTGGTTATCTGTTATTGAGTCACAAACCACTCCAAAACTTAATGATTTAAAACAATGACATTTGTTTTGTTCATGAGTCTGCAATTTGGGAAGGGCTTGGTGGGTACATGTCATCTCTGCTCCTCTTGGAATTAGCTGAAAGGGTCTGAAGGCTGATGGCTGGCATCATCTGAAGACTCAATGACTCACATTTGGTTGATACTGACTCTAAGATGAGATGGTGGCTGAGATACCACACATGGATTTTTCTTTTTTAATGTTCTTATTGATTTTAGAGAGAGAAAGGAACAGAGAGGGAAAGAGAGAAAGAAACATTGATCAGCTGCCTCCTGCAAGTCCCCCATTGGGGATTGAGCCTGCAACCCAGGCACGTGTCCTGACTGGGAATCCAACTGGCAAGAGACCTTTTGGTGCATGGAATGACACTCATCCAACTGAACCACACCAGCCAGGGCCATGGATTTTTCATATGGGTACTGAGTTTCCTCAAAGTATGGTGTTTTGGGTCCAAGGGTAGGCATCCCAGGAGGAGCTGGCAGAAGTTGTGTCATTTTTATCATACAGTCTCAAAAGTCACGGTCACTTTTCTCATGGTCACAGATTTGACAGATTTAAAGGGAGATAACACAGGCACCCTAATACATCTCAGTGGACATAAGTCAACATCAAACCGTAATAAGATCATAAAGTATGGGCTACATATCATTGCGATCACCTTTGGAAAACACGCTCTTCTACATCCCAAAATAACAAATATGATGAAGACAGGCAGAATTCCCACATTAGGAAAAAGAGCAAAAGTGAGACAACAAATAGTAGTAGCTCCATGCTTTATACCATACCTCGTGGCCAGGAACAGCCAAGGCCTACATTCCTAGTTATTCTCCCGGGACTGTCTATCCCGCAGTCATCAGTTGTGCGCCCCACAGCCTTGCCTAAGAGGGCCTCAGGGAATAAATCTCTGTCTTTAACAGCTCTTTTTTGTTAGTGGTGGTTCTGAAGCTCTGAGGAAACACACTTAAGAGTATTATTCATCACAGTATTTTCAGGATCCCAGCTTCTCTTGAATCACCTGAAATGAGTTGCTAGTCAATTACTTTTCTCTTAGTTCTACCAATTAGAGTGTGGGTCCATGGTCTGCTTACCTTTAGATACACTCATTGCCTTTTTGTTCTTCTTAAACCCTGAGGGTCATTTTTCGTGCTTTGATGTGATCTGCCTTTTGTTAGAAGGAGGAAACCAGATTATTTCTCCCTCTACCTTGGGTGGGACCTCTGGCTGCATTTCCTTTACAATCCCACCCCACTGGGTTTCAGGAACACTTCACCCTCCCCTTGTGTTTCTGGTGTAGGGAGATGGAGCCCCATGCTTTTGCGCATCTTTGGGTTATCTTTGCTCACCTTTGACTTCTCTCAGCTATTCCATCATCTAACTAATTCCACTACTAAATGTCCTTTGTTTCAAATACTTTAAAGTACTTTAGTATTATTTAAGCCACTGTTACCTGATTATCTCCGTTATAGCAGCTGTTATCTACAAATTTTTACAAGTTGAATTAAGTCTATGGAGTCTTCTCTGTCCATCTAAACTGTGACTTCATCCATTTTAAAGTTTATTAAGATAAGCTAATTGATTAAATTAGTTTGTTCACATTCAGAGAAGGGAAGTATTTTATTGAACATTTATTATAGGCTATATATTTGATAAATCATTCAACTCTCACAACTCAATGAAGTTGCACAACCACCTGCTTTTATAGGTAAAAAACAGAGACTCAGATAAGTTAAGTAGCTTATCCAGTATCTAACTCTATTACTTTTTTCACTACACTACACCATTGCATATTTTATTTTCTATCATTCGTATTTATCCTAACTGGAAATTAGCCATTTGATATCTAGTAATAAATTTTAGTATTAGTAAGCACCTTCAAACCGGACTTACTTGTGTTCTTCATAAGTACCTTTTGCCTGTACTTTGATAAATCAAAGCTTCTGGTTGAAAATTAGTTGCTATAAGAATCCAATTAATAAAAAAGAAGAGGGTAGGTCCCATATTAAGTGTTCTTACCACACACACACACAAAACCCTCAACCTTAATGTTTCAGGTGGGAGAATTGCACTATGAAATAATGACTTAATGCTTTAAAAAAGTATGTTTATAAACAGTATTTAAAAGTGTTTTAATGCTAATGAAAAATCTCATTGTATAACTATATACATGATTACAACTGTGTTTAAAATCTAAAAATTTACATATATAAAAAAACATCTTAGAAGAAAAAAAAAGAATCCAATTAATAATCAGACATGGAGGGGGAGATAGGTATTTCAGGATAAGTGGACGCAACCAGATCACCAATTACCTTTTAAAAAAATGTATCTTCATTGTTGAAAGTATTACACATATCCCCTTTTTCCCCACATTGATCCCCTCCATACAGCATCGCCCCCCACCACCCAGGCCTTCACCACACTATTGTCTGTGTTCATGGGTTATGCATGTATGCATACACATTCTTTGATTAATCTCTCCCCACCCACTCTCCCACCCCTGCCTTCTGAGACTCATCAGTCTGTTCCATGCTTCTATGTCTCTGGATCTATTTTGTTCCTCAGTTTATTTTGTTCATTAGATTCCACATATGAGTGAGATCATGTAAAACTGAATCAGGAAGAACCAGAAAACCTGAACAGACCAACAACAACTAATGAAATCGAAGAAGCAATCAAAAAACTCCCAGTAAACAAAAGCCCTGGTCTGGACGACTTCACAGAGGAGCTTTACCAAGCATTCTACTTCGTATTACAGCAGTTCTTTTAACATTTCCTGTAATGCAGGTTTGGTGGTGATAAACTCCTTTCGCTTTATTTTTTTGTCTGGGAAGCACTTTATTTCACCATCTATTTTGAATGATAGCCTTGCTGGATAGAGTAGTTTTGGTTTCAGATCTTGCTATTCATTTCCTCCAATACTTCATGGCCTGTAGAGTTTCTGATGAGAAATCAGCTGACAGCCTTATGGGAGCTCCTTTGTAGGTAACAAATTGCTTTTCTCTTGCTGCCTTTAAGGTTCTTTGTCTTTAATTACCAATAATTACTTTAATTGTTCACTATTTGCATACTAATCTCACACAGCTTAAAAATTACATTTAATTTGTAGAAACATCATCATAAATAAAATAGTATTTGTATTGAAATAAACCTGTTACTTGCTTCCATAGTAGGCCTGACATTAGTTAGGAAAAAAAAAACAAATTAATACAATGTCCTCATTATAATGATATTGTGAGCTACTATTTATGTCACAAATGTGCTTCACCATAAAGTGATGGTTTAGTAGAAACTGCATTTGCAATGAGAATGATGAATAGCATCTAAGCTTATTTGATTTCACCCTGAAATATGTTTGCAAACCCAGGAATACACATCTTTTATGTATATTTTATTACATGTAGATTAATTCTGTGACAATTTGAGTTTTTCTGAGTTCCTTTTGGGGGGGGGGGAAGAAAAAAAAGGCTTGGGTATGAAGATAGAAGCCAAAAAAAATCTCTAAAGGCTGAAAGTGAAAGTGACAAAAGCCTCTATAGTAGGCAGGATTCTAAGCTGTCCCCCCAATATTCCCTGTCCGTTATACACACCCTGTATAATCCCCAGGGCTGTGAATTTGTTTTACTCCTATTAGGTGATGTTATATGACACCATTAACCTTGAGATGGGGAAATCACCTTGCAGGACCTGACCCAATCATAGGAGCCCTTTAAAACCAGATAATTTTCTCTGGCTGCTCACAGAAGAGGAAGTTGAAGAGATTCGTAGAGCAGTTCTCCATTGCTGAGATAGGGAGGACCTCATGGTGAGGAACAGGGAGCAGCCTTAGGAGTTTAGAGCTGTTTCCAACTGACAGCCAGTAAGGAAAGAGGGATATCAGTTCCTATGAGAGCAAAGAGATGAATTTTTCAATGACAAGAATGATCTAGGAAAAGGACATTGACTCCACATGAGAAGGCTGACGCTCTGACTTTAGTCTGAGCAGAACCCAGCCATGCTGTGCCTGGACTTCTGACCTACAGAACTGTGAGCTGAAAAATGAATGTTGTTATACACAGACATTGGTATGGGGAAAGCCTGGGGGTGAGATGGATGTGGGGTGGAGGGGATCAATGGAAATAAAAAGAGGAAAAAAATAAAATAAAAATGAATGTTATAAATTGCTAAATTTGTGGTAATCTGCTACACAGCAACAGAAAAGGAATACATCTCCAAAGGTGGCCTGAACAGATCCCTTTCAGCACACTGGGAAAGCATGAGGTTATAGGGACATCGAGGGACTTTTGTGCAAAGGCTTGCTCCCCAGGGTCATGCTAGGACTCTTCACTCTACTCTAAACAATTGGAGAGGGTTTATGGAGTGTTGAGGTTTCATTACTCAGCTTTAGTCTGTGAAAAGCATGTATATTGTCCCAGCTTACCAAGCACATTTGATCTGGGCAAAACTCCAAGAAGTAAATGGGGTTGAAGCTGGACTCCATCCAGCATTCTGGTCCATAACCACATTTGTAAGCAGATGGTAATCCAAGACATTGGATGATAGAGGAATCCTATCGTAAATACTGTCTCCAAATCCAAATCCACTGCCCTACAGAAAGATGTCTCATAATCAATAAAAACAGTGCATTATATTTTGTAGAATGATCTGGGTTTCTTATTTTATTTATTATCCAAGAAATATTACTTGAATTATTGAGAGTTCTTGCTTGCAACTTGGCAATTTATAGATACACACAAATGCAAACGCAAAAACCTAAAATACTGTTCAGTGTTAGGCTGACCACTATTTTCTTACCTCAAAGATAATTGTAAAGTATATTATTCAATTGTTTTGGGCAAATAAAACATTCCTGAAAAGTTGGACATAAAAAAATTTTTTAATAATTGCTACTGAACATATTTAACTTATTCCCTGCCATTTGCCTTTATCTCTTTAACTATGGGGAATGTGAAGTTGGAGTAGCTTATTTAGTGAAGTTAAACTTATTATTTATCTTTTTAATCCTCACCCAAGGATATGTTTTAGAGAGAGAGGAAGGGGGGCGGAGAGAGAGAGAAACATCAATGTGAGAGAGAAATGCCGACCAATTGCCTCCCATATGCACCCTGACAGGCGATCAAACCCACGCGACCTGGGTATGTGCTGTAACCAGAACCCAACCCACCACCTTTTGGTATATGGACGACACTCCAACCAACTGAGCCACCGAAGTTAACCGTATGAATAATAGCATACTTTTCTAAGTCATACTTCTGTATAAAATGTGCTCTAAGGTTTATTGGTTTGCTCAAGAGCTTTAGTTACCTCAAAGTGATGGAAAAAGATATACCTATTATTACCACTAATCCTGGCTGATAGGGCATGAACACACTTTTGCCACAATGAGATTTTTAAGTATAGCAGATTTTTATATTTTACTTATGCCCTGATTACTAGAATTTTATATACTGAAATGCTACATCAATCACTAACCAAAGTGTGGTAATGCAGGCCATGTGAGATGAGTTTAGCACACCAAAAAATATTTTTAACTTAAGGACTTTAAAAATATTATGTGTTGAGCACATTTGTGGCATGTAAAACCATAATACTGGTTTTAAAAAATTAAACATATTTAAGTAAAAATGGAATGAAACTATATTTTCAAAGGCATCAATTTATGGTCAGCAATGAAATACATTTACTTTAGAAATTGAAGGCATTTACTTTTAATTACTTGAATATTTTTACTAAATGATTCACAAACTTTTCCTATATAAAAGGTTCTATATCCAAACTTCTCTGAGTCTTGTGATATGTTTAAAGTCCACTCAGAATAAACAATTTTTTTGTGAAGTAAATTATGAATGTTTATATATGTATGAAACTTTGCTTCATATTAGAGTTTGTTTTAAAATAAGTGCATTTGAATTCCAGTCATTAAGAGTTGACCATCGCCCAGCTGGGCATTGCTCAGCGGTTCAGCATCGACCTAGGATCCAGGCGTTCGGTGTTCGATTCCCGGTCAGGGCACATGCCCGGGTTGCGGGCTCGATCAATGACTCTCTCATCATTGATGTTTCTACCTCTCTCTCTCTCCCTCTTTCCTCTCTCGGAAATCAATAAAGATATATTAAAAAAAAAAAAGTTGACCATCAACAATGACTTTTACAATGATTCCTTTTGTGTGTGTGTTTTAAAGATTTTGCATATATATAAATATATATATATTTAAACATATTTTAGTATATATATTAAAGAATTTTCATATATCTATATACATTTAGTTGTTATAGTTATGTAATAACTAAAACAAAGATCTACACTTTGGTCAGTATTTGTGATTTGATAATAGAAAATACAGATATTTTTGTTAATTGTTACTTAATGTTCAGTATAAAACAGAACTAAGTCACTTAGTGCTTCTGAAGATGAACAGATGTACTATTTCATTACAAAATATTCTACAGCCTCCAAAATAAATAGAATTTTCCTATCCCACCCTTAGGGCCTCCATATTATCTGAATCTTCCCCAACATTAGCAATGAAAATGGATAATGTTTTAAACTGTGGTCTGCCTCATTTAGTGTTAGTTACTACAGCTATTGCCTCTGTCTCTACCTTGCTGTGTGATTGGCACCAGAATCAATCTAAGGTTGGAGAAACAGATACTTCTTACTTAGGTGCACCCTGGAATGCATTATAATTACACACTCAAGGGAACTTATGCTGAACACAATTCTACACTTACATTACGGGCTCTGCCTGCAGGCAGAGACCGTAAAGAGTAATGAAATGAGGCCAAAAATTTCTGCAAACTCTTCTCTGAAAAATATGGTAGGGGTAGACTCAAGGGAAAGAAATGTTGTAAAAGTTCCATGATAGAAGGAAAATAATATATTTAATGTGAAAGGAATATGAGAAAGAAAGCTGCATTAATTAGGGAACAGGCTAAGCTGTTGTAACAGAGACCAAAAATAAATTAGCTCACAAAAACAAATAATTTTATTTTTCTCTCATGTATTAGTCCAGAAGCAAGAAGGCAATCCAAGCAGGAGACTGTGCACTTAACTAGGGCATTCAGGAACCCGGATTTTCTATGTGGGGCTCTTCGGAACCCTTGAGAGTATCCCTTTGACTACATACTGAAAACTGGCTCTCTAGCACACTGTCTTCATTCAAGATTAAGCCAGAGAGAGACAAAGAGCATACACCTAATTACATGAGGAGCAAGGCTGGGATGTTATATATGCACAGCCTTATACACCTGGCAAAGGAGACAGGAAAACATATAGTCTCTGGCTGGACAAGTACTTGCCAAAAACTTGAGTATTATTATTAAAAGGAACATTGGAAAGAATATTGAAAAGTAGAAGTCCCTGCCTTTGGCTTCTAGCTCCCAAGTATCCACATGCATCAATCTTTCTATATAGCAGACACAGGCCCTTCCCAAGGATTGAAACTTAAAACTTGTTCAGTTATTGTTCACAATTCAAAATATAGGATATCTGAGTAATGTTTATTTCTCTGTGTGATCTGGAGGCTTGTCAAGGACTAGCAATTTATTATCTAATAGATAAGTTACCTGTACTCCCATACTTCTCAATACAATAGGGTGAAATTAGATAAAATAAAAACTACCATTCTAAAAATAAAGAATGGGAAACAGCAATCACTGTATTCTATTTGGCAGGAATTGAGAAAACTTCTTTCCCAAGCAATAAACTCCTTGCTCAGGTTCTGGTTCTGATCTATGGGAGGAACTCGTTTGGCCACTGCTCCCCTTGGCCGCTGGTCTTACCCTCTGGGAGATTCATTCTTCATTATCTCTTGTGAGATTATCATATCAGTCTAGGTCCAAACAGGAGAGAGAAACCACATGGTACAGAGGTACCTCAGTTTTCGAATGTCTCCGTTGACGAGCATCTCGGTTACCAACGCCGTACACCCAGAAGGAAAGGCTTCGGTCTTCTAACACACCTCAAAGTCGAACATGCCACACAGCTTCTGCTGAGGGCAAGACCCTGAGGCCCAGCTGTCGGCTGTGGATCCCTCGGTTTTCAAATGCTTCAGAACTCAGTCTTCCGGAATGGAGTACATTTGAAAACCGAGGGACCACTGTACTTTGAACAAGGGAAGTTTAATATAAAGAATCACTTAACAGGGATTTGGAAGAATGAGGAATTAGTAAGAAGTAAAGGGAACACTAAATAATACTAGCAGATATAAGGAGCAGCCACTACTAGCCCTCGGACTGAGATAGAGACCCAATGAAAAAGCCCCTCAAGAACTGAGATCCAGACCTTCTTAGAGAAGGTCAGCATTGCTCACTGAATAGCAGATAAGTTGCTGTGGGGTTGAGTCACAACTAGCTACAGTAACAGGACTGTAACTTTATTCCAGTAAACCTCTCATTATGCATGCTTGCTGAGATTGTGACCAGCCATAACCTTAAAGGAACTCTGTGATGGATTGAGATTAATGCAAGACACAAGCAGATCTGTGTGGTGCAAAAGCTGTGCTGTGTTGGACATCTTTCATGTACTATTTAAAATCTTGATCACACCTTTAGCCACTTCTGAGGCAAGGAAATCTACGCAGACTGACTAGCTTTGTAGAGTATGCAGTCGACTCACTTTGGGCCTGTGCAGTATCTCTCACTTTCTGCTCAAGGGAATCCAGTAGATAAATAGGTATGTGCTATCCAGAGAGTGGGGTGGTTAATACTCAGAGAGAAATAAACATTTTAGTCAGTAGGTGATGAGAACCAGTAAGAAAGATGAATCCCCGGGTTATTCCCTAGGCAGTTTTGGAATGCATTTGATAAGGCTCCTCAAAAGATTTCATGGGATGGAACACCAGGCAATTTTAGTAGTGGCCAACTTGATAACTCCTTTTCTGTTCCACTCCTCTCTCCCTCATTCCTGCTTTTAGCATCAATTCTAAAATAAACTACTTCAACATAGGCCTTTGTCTGAGACTTTAATATCAGGGCAATCCCATTTAAGGCATAAGCCTCTGCTCCAAGTGGTCACCAAAAAGGTCATCTAGGAATCCAGATTCCTTTCACCCTGTTGCTCTCAACCCCTGGAGTTCACTGCTTCTCCACAGTCAAAGCGGATGAGCACCAGTTCTATATTTCATCCCAAAGGATGGGGAAATGAGAGGAAGATAAGTACATTGTTTCAAAGAAAGCAAAGTGGGAGTTGCACATATCACTTATGTTTACTAACAATGTTTATTAGCAAGAATTTAGTCATATAGCCACTCCTACTGCAAAGGAGACAGTAGTCTCTAGCTGGGCAGCCATGTGCCCAGGTGAAACATTGCTGATTCTGTTTCTACATGGCGGATGGGAAAGACATAAATTGAGGTGACATAAGCCCACAAAAACAAATAGAAAATGTAGTAATATATATTGACTTTTCTAAAAATGTTTCAAAAATACCACCAAATAAAAATAAGCCCCCACACTGCACATGCCTGAGACGAATTCTGCCATTTCCCTCATCCAGCACACACTGTATTTGGCACTTGCTCTTCATTTTTCTTGAATTATCAACACCTATATTTCACCTGTTCATTTCTTAGAGAACTTTGTGATTTCTTTCATGAAGACTGCTTTTTACATTAAGAATAGTATCTCTCTTTCCCATATTCATTTCATACATTTTCCTTAGGGTAGTGTTTATATTTTAATTTTGGTTCTGGCATTTTCTTATTACATATTTTGGGGTTCTAATACATAACAATGCTTGTTGCAGGCCTACTTATTTTGTTTCATTGATTTATCTTGATTATTGCCAGTGGCTCATTTTATTAGTGTAACTTCATAAAACATTTAGTGCTTAGTATATTTCCCACGTTGTTCAATTCTTTCTCATCTCACGGTTGTTCTTCCAGATGGATACTAGAATTATTTATTTAAATAAATGTGTAAGGGTGGTGGCAGTTGTCAAAGGTACTCTGCCTTGCTATGGGGGTCAAGGTTCCAAGAATAAGGAGGCTGCTGTTTTTTAGCAGTATCCATTTTTATCCCATCAGTGGGGATCAGTCACGGTCTCCTCTCACTTTATTGTCGGCTCAAAGGTTAGAGTTCCTGTTGGCCACAGACTGTTCCTGGATCCCATCTCATTCCTTCTGTAATGACCTCCTCCTCTTTTCTCATCCATTTGCTATACTGAATGATTCTAGACCAAACTCTTCCCATAATGCTTTATATCCTCTGTCTCTAATACCTGGTACACATTTCAGCCACAAATTCTGGGTGGAGAGAGGCTTTTTCCACACTGGTCTCTGTATATCAGGCCATGTCTGTGACTGCTGGGTTGCCTCTCGTTCAGGACCAAAGGCCTTTTTAAGCACGACTCTTTCCGGCGTACAGGGATACTCCTGACACACCATTCCTCCACCTGTGCACAGAAACCATTCTTTCTTGTGTGCCACAGAGAGTGGCAAGAAATCTGGTGAGTCTTTCTCAGGCCTATTACCTTAGGTCATAAGGCTGGCCATCAAATTCCCAATATAACTGAGATTTCTATTACCTTCTGTGCCCAACCCCTACAAAAGAGAGCCATGATGTTTCTGTACTCTCTGTTCACCTCCAACCCTAGCCATTCACATTCCAAGAAATTTTTCCTAGTCTTGAAAGACAAGAAGCTTTTCTTGGACATCACTATGCAATCTTTTAAACTCACTGTTCATTGGGCACAGGTTCATGAAATTTAAAAATCTATGAAAGACATTTATTTAACATTCAAAGCAGGATGGCATCAAGACAGATTAGACACTATGAAAATCCCAGGCACTTTGAAGCTGAGATGACTAGGAAACAGGAAATATTGCTATGATTATGGTCTAAGAAATAAGTAGTTAATTCAGGTGGTACTGTGTTAATAAATTCAGTAGAAAATAATTCTGGTCTTCACCATCTGTTTCAAAATATACTTTTGTTTTAAAAAATAATTTTGCCTCTGAGTTTTCCATATGAATATAAAACATCCTATTAAAACTAAAAATGTACTCTAATTAATTTGATAGGTCCACAAATACTACAATTTTATATACATAGGGTTAATATTTACTAGATAAAATCCTTAACCATGTGCACACTACTGATAATTGAAAAATGAATAAACAGATAAATAGAAGAAGGAAGGGAAGATTTAAAGAGGGAAGAAAGGAAAGAAAAGGAAAAGGGGGCAGAGGAAAAAGAGAGGGGGAGAGGAAGAAGGGAGGAAAGAATGCAGAACTGTAACTCCAACAATTCCTGGAACAAGTAAAAACTCCTAAAAATGTCAAAAAAGTAAAGGTCTGCTGTCATTAGGTAAATTCTAAAAATCAGTTTATTCATTTTATCCTGTACGGTCATCTCGGTGATCAAATTTGCTAGGCAATTGCTTAACTCCACTTCAGTTTACCTTTGCAAACAAAATCTTTGGGTCAACATAAAAAACTCAAACAGTTTCAAAAGTGAAATATTTTGAAAGCATTTTGTTTGTTAACACAAATATACTTTATGGTTAACTATTTAGTAGAGATCGATTACCTCAAACTTGGCCCAATTATTTGATGAGTTTAAGACAAAATAGCATCAGCACCACTTAGACTATTAAAACATGGTTAAAGTGTAAAAATCAATCATTAATCTCAAAATTTTCTTCAACATCTTAGCATTTTCTCTGTTTTGCTCACATTGTATTAAATAGACCCAGCAACATGGGAGCACGGAACAGACTGACGAATCTCAAAGGGAAGGGGAGGATGATCGGGAAGAGACTAACCAGAGAACTTACATAAGCATATATGCACAACCCGTGGACACAGTGGTAAAGGCCTGGGGTGGGGCATGGGGGCAGGAACAGGGTGGGGGGGTCAATGGGAGAAAAAGGAGGCATCAGTAATTCTGTCAACAATAAAGATGAATTTTTTAAAAAGTAAAAAAAGTGGACAAGATCATGACTAAATAAGTCATTTTTGGCTATTTAAAATATGACATTATATAATATGCTTATTTAATTCTGCACTGTAACCTCACTGAATTATTGAACTACCACTTTAATGTTTTCCTGGTAATTTTTTAAAGTTTCATCAGCGCTTCCTTATTCTAGATCCTGTTGCTACCCAGAACTAGACATGTGTAAGAAACCTGTAATTTAAAGTTGAATTACATGACTATCTAAATGTATTGCTGTCCCTTAACATTTTTTTTAATAAATAGAATGAATGCAAAGTAATAACCCTGTACAGAAAATGAAAATTACTTTTGGATGGCATCCTTTTGGAGATAGACTTCCTATGATTAAAATATTACAGCAGGCTTTAAACATCAGCAGGGTTGAATAAGTCTTTAAAATGAATAAACGGTGTGTTCAGGGTCCTTGATATTTTAATATTCCATCACCATTTTAAGAAAGCAAAACACCTCTATAGCAATGAAATGCCTCAAATTCTATAAAGCAAGAAAACAAGGAATTTATTCTCTGACAGTAAGACCTATCAACTATGGCTGAATAGTTTCACTTGGAACTAAACTGCACATTCCCTTTTTAGCTGGAAAATTTTGTAAAATATTAGTTCTCATATTAAGTGAAGATCAACAATACCGTGACCAAATTAGTATAAACCTTGATTATTGCATTTATGTATGCTAAATTAGACTGAGTTAAAATCTGCCCTTCTAATAATTACCTGTATATTATGTGTGCCAAATGCACATACTAAACATTTCCTCTCTGAACTCCAGTGGCACTTACTTTCTGAGCTTTTCATTTAGTGTTAGTTACCACTTCATTTTACTAATTCTAATTTACTCATGTGAGACATCTCAAAATCACCGGCAATGTCCTTGAGGACACACAGCCTTTAGTATAGAGGGCTATGCCTATATATTATCAAATATTTTGTCACTTTATTAAGCATCTTACTTTTCAAGGACTACAGCAATCTGGTGGAGAACAATGGCCCAAAAGTAAAAAAGACAGGACAGTGGCTCCAAGGTCATGGACCCATTTCCCAAGTTAACACAGGAAAGAAAAAAAAAGAAAAAAAAAAAAGCTGGAAAACTGGTTACTTTTGCCCAATCTGTTCTGAATCCTTTTTATCACAATATGACCCACTAGTAAAGCTCCCAGAGCCCACCAGATCACTATCCCACTCCATTCAGCCATTCACATCACCCTTACACATCACATACACACGTGCACAGGTTGCTTTCTCTTTACATCCACTGCCCCTCACAGTCCTGCCTACCCTTTCCATGAAAGTAAGAATAACCTTCAGCCTCAATCTCTGGACAAAATTTGGCATCAGATGAGAAACGTGAGGGTGCAGTGCACACCCGCTACAGTGCATGAGAGAATATACACATTGTAAAATAACACTTAGGAGTGATATTCCATTCAACAGATACTTATTTAATGGCTATTTTGCAGTCATTTGGGGAAATACAAAATAAGATGTTCATTTTCAAGAAGCTGATGTATATAGATCTTATTGCTGGGCCAGAAACCACCTAAGGGCCAGGACCTTTATCAATGGCTACAAATAGCCAAGGCTTGCAGGTTATGGAATCTAAATAGAACTGTTTGACTTAAAACACAAACTACTTAGTATTTTGTGCTAAATTTCCATTAAAATGTCCTTATTTTCTCCTTTCCTGTGTTTTGCTTTGTGGGTTGTTTCCTCAGCTTTTTCTAGTGATTTCAAAGTTTAGTATTTTATTCTGCTAGTGGTTGTTCTGAAATAAAAACATTCAAACTCTATCAAACTCTTTGAAATAGAAACCTTTAAAGAATAAATCAACTTATTTAACTTGTTTCCAAAGGCTCATTCCTGTTTTTGATAATCCCATTTCAGGCCTTGGTTTTCTTACATTCTGTATCTTCACTTTTTAAAGTAGTTCTTTAATGTTTGTGTTTTATTGGCTAACATTTCACCACTTCCCAATTCTTTAAATGGAGGTCTGTCTTTAAATAACCTGCTAGTTGACTGAGTTCTTTTTTTCCTAGAATAGGTTTATAAGACTATGAGCCGTTTCCATCAGAGAAAATGTCTTACTCAGACAAGGATGACCATCGGTTATTGTATTTATGAATAACTCTTCTTAGACCTCTATAAACCGGCATTTAAGTAACACAGGGTAAAACTCTTAAAGATAGTCTGAGTTTGTTCTATTTTTTTCTCCCTGAATTGTTAAAAGTACTTTTCTTAATTTTACTTAAGCTCAGTCTGAATAAAATCCCAAGTAGTTATGCAGGCCTGGGACATAATATCCCAAAGCAACATAATTCCAGAAAAGGTATGACAGACAGAATGATACCCCAAATATCTTAATTCTAGTCCCTGCAAATATAAATTTATATGGTAAAGGGGAATTAAGGTGGCAGATGGAATTAAGGCTGCTAATTGGCTGACCTTAAAATAAGACTAGTCTGGGGTATCCAGGTGGGTTCGATGTAACCACAAAGATCCTTAAAAGTGGAAGAGAGGCAGGTCCAAGGGAGATATGCTGGCAGAGCTCAGAGAACTATGGCGTGCAGACTGGACCCACCGTCCCTGGATCTGAAGAGGGAGAAAGGGTCACGAGTCAAGGTATGCCGAGAAAGCTCTAGAAATTGGAAAAGGCAGCCAGAAACACAGCCCTGGTGACACCTTAATTTTAACCTAGCGTCACCTGTGTTAAGACTCCTAACCTACAGAACTGTAAGATAATCTGTGCTATGCTTTTAATGAAACAAATGGCAGAGATGAAGACCTGAGTCATATAGTCAGAGAAGGCCTTTGCAGAAGTGACATTTGAGACCTAGAAACTGCTAAATCCATCATGCCAAGTGCAGGTGACGGGAATTACAAGCCTGTTCAATTCCCCCTTCCCTCTGCCCACCCCTTTCCTCTTCTGAAATTGTGCTCCTTGGGGCCAGCCAAGATGTATACCCTCTATTTTACTTTACCTTTCCTTTATCCCCTCCACAACCCAGGAATCCTGTGCGCTTCTGGGAAGCTTTATCATTGCCTGATATGGTGCATAAGGATCAGGCCTGAAAATCTTATCCCTCAGACTAGTTCAGGTGGGTCTGGGACCTAAACTTGTCCAAGCAGCGATGCTGAAATTTTGAAGGTGGGAATGGAGGATTGTTCTGTGCCTGACATACACTGGGATAACTATGATAGGTGATCTTGCTAAGACAGAAAAGCTGAAACCAATGAAACTGGTACTTGAAATCAGGAAGTTTCCCTCTTAAACTACACTATTATGGCTTAAGTAGTTCTTTAAATTTCTCAACCAATTTAGCCAAGTACCTTGTGGTTACTTATAAGCGCAGTCTTCAAGTTGGAGTTGACTATTCCTGGGCCTACAAAACAGATCAACTTCAAGACGACTATGAGGAAATCAATTGCTGTGCCCATTTCTATTGTTTCCTAAAATTAATGAGAATGTACCTGGTTTTCCTTCACCCTTTTCTTGGAGCACAAATATTCTTCAAGCACCCCGGTTTCACTGATGCTTTGTCCCAGGGCACCAAAGACACAACTCAATTTACTCAAGGCACAGTATGCCAGTGTGGAATTTCTTCTATTTCTGAAAACTTCTGCTGGGGTGAAGACAAAAATTTTAATACCAGTTAGTATTTTGGTCAGAGATGTGGTATTTTAAAAATGCCAAGTTGTTTGAAAACCAAAAATTGTGGATGAGATTATGGAGAAAACGTGAGTTAGACTTACTTTACCCAGGCAACAAAATCATCTCCACCTCTCCTATACCTCCCTTTGTATGCAGTTTGGCAGTCTGATGATTGCTCACTTGGACATTTAAGTACGGAGTTCAACACTTACTTCCATTACAGTGCCAAACAAAGGGAACATAGAAGAGTAGGTTCTCAAGTTTGACCCTTCAGTTTTCCTTTTTGCTAGATTACTGAATAATGTAAATTCATATCTCCTACTTACCTGCTAATCCCTCCTACCAGATATCTGACAATATACAGTACCTTAAGTCCCCTAGGTTTCAGCAGATTAATGGCTTTTTTTCTGTTAACCGCCATTGAGCCTGTCTCATTCTCCAATCTTTCACCATGGGCATTTCCACTCATTTATGCAAAACCTATCAAACACCTTTCATGAGCCAGGTTCCTGTTTTAGGCAAATTGGTATAAATGAACCAAACATCTTCAAATCCCTGCCCTCCTAGAGGGGAGGGGCACAGAATTTAAAATACATCAAGATGCCAATTCAGGTTTAGGGATGGGCCTCAGACCTTGCATTTCTAAGATCCCAGATGATCCTCCTAGTCCCTTATTAGAAAAAAAGAACCAGGAAAGAGTATACAGTTAAGGAGAGCTACTTTGACATTCCTACATTACTTGGACAGAAATTCTTCCAAGCTAAGGGAAGAGCAAGTGCAAAGTCCATGAGAAAAAGCCTGCAGAGTGCAGAATACTTCAATAAAAGGTCATTGTATCAAGATGATTACTAAGTGCTCTAGAGCAAAGGTAATTTTAAAAGCAGCATTCTACCATTGTGACTAGCAGTACAATTAAGAGCAGAATTAGAGATAAGAAATGTTTAGAACATGGCAGAAACTATCCTAAACATTGGGATTTTAGATATCAATGAAAAAATTTCTGAGGCAGAGGACTAGAAAATCATGTCCAGAATGACTCTAGACTACAGTGTGACCACAAGAGCTAACCCCCTAAAAACCCACATCCAGCACTAAAGATTACACAGCAAGTGTATTAGGTGCTCTTACCAAAGTCATCACTGGAGCAGTAAGAGTCACTACTGCCAAAAGTTGGGAATGAAGAAAACCCCATGGAGCCAGCAGCAAATGTAAGACTGGCTCTAGCTGAAAGGTGTCATGCCAAACCGAGTGAGCTATATAAAACTAAGAAAGTACATGAAACACAATGGTCTGTTCTCGTCCTTAGGCTCTTACCGCCTCACGAATTCCAATGTTGCTTTGATGTTCTGCTTTCCCTATGGCTCGTCATTTTGGAAAATACGTGGCAGCAGTTATATTCTTAAATACAAACAACAGATTTCTCAAATGCTTGTCTTCATAGCATCTAGCTCTACTCAAGCCCCAAAGATTGGATTAAAGTTCCAGTGTTTATATTTTGAAAAATATTCTTGGGTAATTCTAACACCCAATTGCAGTAAAGAACCTTATCTCGTAAATGGACATTTAGAGCCCCAGCAGGAGTCTTGGCCTTTGCATCTTAGTGTTGAGGGATATAACTGGAATTGATGCACTTACTGCCTAAAGCCCCTTAGTGGCTTAAAGGGCATATACGCTTGCCTTGAATGTAGACAATTGTCATCTATTCTTGCAAAGTCCCAGATCTCCCAATCTGTTGAATTGTCGTTTTCCCAGACGATTACATCTCCACTAAATATACACTTGATCTTAGCCAAAAGGCCAAGAATCGATTCAAAGAATTTAAAACCTTTCAATGCCTTTTAGCCTATGTAAGTTGAAGTCAAATTATTTTGTTAGCAACTTCACAGCACATATACTTTTATACATGTAAACAATGGGAACATGGCTCATTTTCTCTATTAAGTGTACATACTCCCTAAATTCAGCCTGATGTAATCATGCAGTTATTAAAAATGGAGACATTGCACTGAATATTTGATTTGGTACCACTTGCTACCAAAATCAGGTTTTTATTCACCTCTATACCATGTTAAACACTTGTCTCATTAATAACCAAACCTAAATGCTGTCATTTACTTTAGTACTCAAAAAGGCATGGGACTGGAATTGATGATCTTAAGTTAACATATTAGGAATCCAAATCAATCTCCATATCAAATAAATTCAGGTGTGATTTAAACATGTCAGATTAAAAATAGTATGTAGTAGTTAACCTTTTTAACAGACTAACATTGGTACTTGTCCCCACTTCCCCAGTAAAGATGTGCCATTTACTGTGACAACAAAAACAACCAGAAAAACTGTCACAACTAAGAAAAACCTTAAAATTTTTATTTCAATATGCTCATTCTGAACAATTTCTTAACAAGCAGTTTTAAAATGCATAACTTTATTTACATTAAATGCACTAAAGCAATTCAAAGAGCACGACTAAACTGCAAATACATAATCAGGCATCTCAGTGCTGTGTGGTTCAAATTATTGGGAAAACTAAGCCTTTTAAAATTAAAACTAAGAATATTACATTTTATCAATATTATCACTAATACAAAGAATATTAACTTATCAAAACAAAAAGCACATTAATTCAAACTTCAAAAGCAAAGTCTCAACTAAGCATTATATATATTTCCAGTCAAACACCAAAAATTAGCCTTGTACACTACGCTCTTCTTACCTTTACTGCTCAGCCCAAAGGCCAACTTTTCTTAATACTAGACAAACTACACTAGGATTATGAGCTACTAACAACAGTTATTCCATTAAACACATAAACTTCAATAACGACAATGAACTGTTCTCCAGGCAGCTGCAGGTTGCATTCTGTCGGGGATCATTCTGCAGGACACTTCCAACTACAGGGAAAAACCGAAGCCTGGCTTGCTCTGCTTGGACAGGTTGCCTGTAAAATGAAGATCTCAAAAGAGCTTTTAGTGAAATCACTACTTCGCAGAGGATAATTCATAAAACTTTAATAAGTATTGCCTTTCAAACATAGCTTAGAAGTTTGTATGTGCATGCATAACATGCAAAATAATAGGAAGAGGTTTTTTTTTAATGTTTTAATGCTCTCAAACCTGAAGTGATGGTCAGTACCTTAAGTCTTAAGCAATTTAAAGGTTAAAACACTAAAAGGCCCAGAGCTCTTTCTCCCCAGGTCAATTAGAGATGAGAAATTATCAGTTACAACCAACCTGTTCACTTATTTATATCGCAAAATGGCTATATTAATGTCAATCTTTATATTTGCACAGCCTTTTACTAGTGCATAAAAAAGTCTTAAAAGAATCGAGAACACAAATTTGCCACACATTTTTGCCAGAAACAAATTCAATTCCTACCAAACCCTATACAACCTTAGCCCCTCCTGACCCCCAAAGAAATTATATACTTTGTTAATTTGTTTACTAGATATTAAAGTCTCTGTTAAAGTCATGTTAAATTCTGAAAACAAGTACTAGAGGTTCAGCATCTAGTGAAAGAGAGTTAACCATTTTAAGATTTTGTTATTGAAATTTCAATTAACAGTTTAGCACATTAAAGAAGTCATCTGGCAGGCTTATCACTGTTCCGCTTTAAACCATTGATGCTAGAGGTAGTTTCCCCCCCAAAATTTAAAATATAATTATACAATTTGGTAGACATAATAAACATCACTTTCTTCACTTATAACCACAGCAAACTAGTTAAGTCATACCAATATCATGGAACTTTTTTCCCAATTGAAAAGGTTTAAGAACACTTAAGGGCAGTTATATTTGCTTAATAAATCACCGCATGGTTCTTAGTATTTCCTTATTCCGAAAATTTCCTTTTAATTACAACTCCAGAACTGTGAAACTCTTACCTTTCTATTCAGGGATCAGTAATTAAATTCTTTAAATTTCGGGAGGCTTAAATTTTCTTGTTTGACTTCACATAATGTATTTTTTAAATGTTTTGTAAATTTATTTCCTATTACTGATATTCACCTCAGGTCCAATTTTAACTGATCCTTTCAAATCTGATCATTCTTAAGTTAACCCACATTTTTCTACACGTACGAAACACAGGCTAGAGTTAAAACACATGAAAAAAGGGGCAGATTTGTTGGATAAAATACCGTAACTGCCACTTCTTAGGTTCCACCACAGTCACGTAGGTCACACAAGCCTAGAATTGTTGCAAGTCTGGTTTAGGAAGGGAGTAGAGAACAAAGAGAAAAACAAATTTCAAAATCCCACCCAACTTCTACTCTTGGCATTAAGAAACCTGTACACATACCCATACTTGTGACTCCATTTGGCACCAGCATGTCTTTTTTCCCTTATTTTTAACTTCCAGAAAGCTAAGAATTTAAGGATCACTAACAGTTTATACATCATTAACAATTACCAGAAAACTAGTATATAACCATTTAACAGTTACACATCACAAACACCAGTACTGGTGGTAAAATATAGTATTTGTTTATAAGAAAAAGACAGGCCCCCTTCCCAAATCTAAATTCCATGTTTGAACAACTTTTTTAATACACTGCTTTAAAGAGAATGGCATTTTCACCAAATTTAAATACTTGAGTTATGTATAAGTAACATAATTTATTAACTTTTAGATAAAACATCCTGAATACCAAGTCCAAAGAAAGCAAAAAGGCATATCCTAACTTTACAGATTACCATCATGCATTTATTAAAGTAAATTTCCTTTACAGACACAATCATAATGGAATGCTCGATAGCCAAATAACTAATCTGACAAAAAACACAGTAAAAACTTAGTCAAATCTGATATGCAACCTCGGATGTGAAATGTTAGTACAAAAAATGACAAAACTTGACTCAAGAAATAAAATGTTGCATACATAAATTTTACACTGGTAAAATAATTAAAATTACGAAGACTTTTTTTTTTTTTTTTAGTACCTTTTATCTCTGGAACATTTAAAAGTAGAAGTCGAATCTTCAGTAATATTTAATTTTCAAAATCTTCTGGTCACAATCCCCACCAAACTCAACAGGCCGGGACAAGTGCAATACCATACAGAAACACAGCATTGCAACCGATCCCAACCTGTGTAGAAAGGGGTTTGATTTTCCCTTACTTTTCTACAGACTTTTCACTACCACAGTCAGTTTTGCATGGATTTGCACAGCAGAATATCACACAGCTGGATGCAAACCTGCAAAACTAACCATAGAACAGTGTTCAGTAACTGGACAGTTTGATTGGGCGACAGGCCGAGGCTGGAGTTCTACAGCTAGCAGTACTTTAAGTGCTCATAATGCAGTAGATAACTAAACACTACCTGCACTATAAGCACTTTAGTGCTACAGAAGCTGTCACATCAGACACACCAGGCAGATTCTACATCGACACAATAAAAGTACACAAAATTAGTAAAAATTACTTGAAGGAAATAGCAGGCCACCATCAGTTTTGCATAGATTTGCACAACTACATTCTTCTTGTAGTGCAACTATGCAAAACTAACAGAGGACTGCAAACAAAAAGCATTAAAACACCTATATACTTGCTTGGCTTGGGTTACTGGATGAAAACATAACTTCTTATGCCAGAAGGAGCACTTAGGGCAGTAGATGCTAATCTACTTCACTATCTGCACTAGATGCACCTTAGAACAAAAAGCACTCAACACCAGCAGGCCCTGCGCTTTAAAGCCCACCATGGCTTCCCGAGGCAGCTGTCACCATAATGCTACAAGTGCCTTCACTGCAGTAGATGCACAAATCACTACCTGCACTGTAAGCACTTTGACATTACTCTGACTGGTCACAATCTTCAGTTTTACAAGGTGATGTTCTCTTTATTCCTGCTAAATTTTAAATGAATAATTAGAATAACACCTCAAACTCTTACAGGCTATAAAACATACAAAATTCAACATAATCCTTAATGGGGAAGAGAAAAACGAGTTTAATTACCTCAAACCTGTGAGTTCCATTCAGAAGCACATTTAGACTTTAAACAGAAGAAACTTTTTCACAAGACATAATTAACCATCATTCTAATACTGTAAAAGTAGTGGCTCTTTACCTGGCCATTCCCAAAGGCATACTTAAAAAAAATCAAAATCAGTCTGCATATGAATGAAAACTAATGTAATCTGACTCATGTACCTTTTAGAGGAAATCTTCACATCCACGTGGAAAAACATTTTTCTTTTCTTCTGCTTCCCATTAGCAATGATTTGGTAAACTGATAAAATTACTGTTCAGACTACACTTTAAGTGTACCAACTGGCCGATCTAATATTTCACTTAAATTATTTTTAAACCTTGAAAACTTACTACAGATTTCATCTATTTTATTACCAACTTAAAACAGTTCTAAAATTACATTTTGTAAACTATGCATCAGTTTTCAAAGATTTATAAAGATATTTGGATTGTACTTTTACTAACTTAAAAATTAGCTGACCTGTACGAAGTTAATTTTCTAGAAAATATAAATGGACAAACTACCCATTTCATTATTTCGAAAACCCAACCCCATCTTAATTATTCAAATCAAAAATTGAAAGTCAAGGAGAAATTTGTTTTTAAGAAAAGTTAAAAAAGAAAATTAGAATACACTCACCCACTTGGGAAAACTTCTTTTTCAGCAACTATCCTTAGGAAAGCTTTTGGTGCAGCTAGGTCCACGTGTATGAATGGCTGGGATGGGAGGGACAGGGAAAACACACAAATTACTACCACTGTACAAATCTATACTTAAATTTGTTCCTTTCCAACCCCTTTATGTCAATTACATCCACCCAAAAACCGAAGATAGCTAGGGAATACTGTTGGGGTTTGAAAAACCAACAATGTATGAGTGAAAATTTGTAAAATAATAAAAGTTGAAAAACCAACAGGTATTAGATTCATACCTTATTTTAAAAGATCCTAAAAGCCTCGAGTATGATCATCAGCAATCTTAAACTCTACTGTACAGTTCCAACGAGAGGGAAAAGCAGCAGCAAAGGGACTATTCTTCACTACCCCTCCCCCAATCTAGACCTCGTGGCTGAAAGCCGGGATAAAGAGTTGTTTCCCCTTACTGGTGTGGTCGGAACGGCATGTGGCTAATTTTCTCTTTTCGCGATATTGCTTAAACGAGCCTGCCCTCTCCAGTTCCGGTCCTCTGCTCCCGTTTAAGAATAGAAAAAGCGGCATTAACACCGGAGACTGCAAAGTGCCCGCCACACTCATGGAGCTCAGGCCGGCAGCACATGTCGCACAAGGGGGCGCGCGGCCCTGCGGTTCCCCGCGCGGCCGCCAGGGGGCGGCGGGTCAGAGTCAAGTCCTGCCGGACGCGGCAACCCCCACCCCCCAAACCGTTTCCCGGCGGCAGCCGCGCGGCGACCGGCGGCGCCGAGGCCAGAGCGCAGCGAGGACGCGGGCGCGCCGCCCCTCCTTTGTGTCCCCCGGCCCCCCCGAGCCCGGCCCAGAGGGGCGGAGGCTCCGCTACTGCGGTGCCCGTCGCACGCGGCCCGAGGCCTAAGCCGGGAACAATCGGCGGCGGCGCGCAGTCGCCGCCATGTCCCCCGCCCTCACCCCCGCGCAGCCCGCCCCGCAGGAACATGGCGGCGCGGCCGCAGCTCCCGCCGAGCTCGGCCGGCCCTCCTGCGCCGCGCTCCTGAGCCAGCGGGCGAGCGACGGCGGCTCCACGCCGTAACCGAGGCCGGCCCGGGCCTGCTCCGCGGCCACGGCCCGGGAAGTTGCGAGCCCCGCCCGGGGGCTCCCCACGCGGGTTAACAAAGCCCACGCGGAGTGGGGGGTGGCGTCCAGGCCGCGCCGCCCGGAGCTCCCGCGCCCTCTGCCCACCCTCGCGCGCACAAAGTTTGGGGGGCCCGCGGGCTCCCGCCCACGCCGCACCGCCCGCCGGCGCGCAGGTACCTCGTGGGCGCGCCCCCTCCCGGCCCGCGGCCTGCCCCATGTGCCGCTGCCGCTTTGTTCTGGAGGCGCTTTAACTCTCGCCCCCGGGAGAAACTTTCCTCACCCTAATACCCTGCGCCCCGCGCGCACACCGAGCCCAGGAGGGGGTGCGAGCCAAGCGTGTCCCTTCCCCGAGGGGCCATTGTGTACGCCGCGCGCCCACCCGCCCGCCAGGGCGGCCCAGGGAGGGTCTGTGCGGGTCCCGGGCGCGGCCGCCGCGCGCACGCCGCCACCTTCCACCCTCCTCCGAACGCCTGGCCATGCCCCGCCGCCCGCCCGCGTGCAACCGAGGGGGCAGCGAACCGCGGCTGCCACACGCTGGGGCGGCCAACGGCCCGGACCCGCCCCGGCCACGCCGCCGCCGCCACGCTGCCCCGGGCCCGTTCGCCCCACCCGCCCGCCCGCCCTCCCTTTGGACCGGGGCTGCACACAACAGGTTTCACTCACTCGGCCGAGGGACGGGAAGACTCACCGGGAGAAGTAGCCGCCACCATCTTCGCCTCGCCCGCTACGGGCTCTCGCTCCCGCCTCCCCACCCGCCTCCGCTTTACTACGACCCGAGGCCCCAGGCCGGGGGTGCGGCCGGCCGGCCGACCCACCCCGCGGAGGAGCTCCGCGAGGGGCGCGAGCCCGGGCGGCGCGGCGGGGGTCCTCCCCACCCCCTCGGCCTCGCCCGAGGGCGCGAAGTGGCGCGAAGGCGCAGGTCGGGCGGCGGCGGCGGCACCTCGAAGGACCATGTGGGTGAATGAAGGGCGGCGGCTCCCGCCTCAACGTAAATACGGACAAGCCCCACTCCCTCATTAGCATAAAAAACAAAGTACTTCCGACCTCCCCGCCCGCCCGCCAATCACCGCAGGCCCCGCCCACGGAGGCTCGGGCTCGGAGGCCTGGAGAGCGGGAGCCGGGCGCAGCTCGCGGCGCCGCGCCGCCTCCCCCTGGCCGCGCTATCCCGCCGCCCGCCCCCTGGCGCCCGCCTTCGGAGCGCCCGGCCCGGACACCTCGCGCCACGCCCCCGCACGCCCTCCGTTAACACGCTCTGCGCGCGTGCAGACCCCCGCGCGCCCGAGCGCGCCCGGCACCCTCCTGGAAGCGCACGCTTCCTGCGGCTCCCCGAGCGCCCGGCTCTCGCCGGGGCTCGACGTATACGCGGTGTGCTGCTCATTCATTACTTCCCTGGCTCTCGATGGGTCTCGATGGTCGGGAATTAGGGACCTGCTTCGTCCCGTGAGGAGCCAAAGATAAGTAAAACCCGGTGACTTACTTTCTCGTCGAAACGGGATTACTCGGTGCAGAGATCGTTCTAGACGGAGGCGGGTGCGTTACCCCCGAGAGTGATGGATGCCTGAATCGCAGAAATGCGTTTCCTCCCCCGGCGGCGTGCAGACCCGACCGCGCGCCCGAGCGGAGGCTGCCCAGCTGCAGCGCCCGGCGCTCCCCTCCCCGCCGCTGCCTTTCGCAGGAACTGTTGGCTCCCGCAGAAAAAGCAGAGCTGGAGAGCCTCGCAAAACAACCACGACGCCGAGAGAAGGAGCCCACTCCCGGGCACCTCCTTCTGCACAGCGTGGTTTAGGAAATTCCAGCATTCTCAGAAACATAATTAAAAGAAGTGAGCATTCATAACACTACAAATACAGTAATTTTAAATTGGTTTTAAGTAATTCAGAATTTTATTGGAAAGCACATACTACTATTTAGTGATTTTACAAGTCAACTGTAAAAAACATATTACCAGATGTCTGTAATGTCCAAATGTTAGTTTTTGACATTCACATACTGCTATTTACTATCTTTCTGACTCATTTTATCATGCTCTGCTTAAATTCAATTTTCAAACTAGTGATATAAAAAGTAATGGACTGACTTTTGTTTTTGCTGTTCTTTTATATTAAGGATCTATTTTCTGGTACTTCTGTTTTACAAATAACAACAGATGGCCAAATCTGAAATTTTACAATATAATATGTTAGTCATTTATTAGTCTTTTAAAGAAAAAACATTTCTAATTTTATTAAAATCTAATTACATTACTTTTGGTCAGCACTGACTGATATGTCAATTCCTTTTTCTTTAAAACTTTATCTTCTACTTTAAATAAGAATGTCTGGTGAGAGAGGTGCTGTGAGTAAGTGTTCATCACATTCTCTGAATCATGGGAAATCCCACCTATATGCAGGTTTCTTAGCAGGAGAGAGTTATCTCATAGTTTCTTTCCAATTAAGGTCAGCACTGCAATACTCCTAGCTTTAAAAAGCTGTTTTTAGACATCTAACATTCATGTGGGTATCTAACATACCAGCAACTATTTTCTGTGACTACAGTATGAGAGATTTAATTCTTAGCATACACATTTTTTACGGTAATCAGGATTTTGGAAGATGTAAATTAATTTAAAAACCTGCTTGCTTGGAAATCCCAGAAAGTTTCACAATTAGTAGATTGCATTTTATTTTTAAGGGGTTCACTCATACTTCCTTTCAAAATTAATAACAAATTATTGTAAGTAAAATTAGAATAGTTGAAATCTTTTTAATCCCAGTGAATCTGAAACTTTGCCAACTTATTTTTTTAAAAGCCCCTCCTAACTAACTAAAAACTCATACTCCTGAATTTCAGGGGGCCACAGCTAGGTATGCTGTATAACTAAAGTGAAGATTTTGTGGTCATGATTTTGAAGATCAGAAAAATATCAGAACTGCTAACAAATGCCTTCTGCAACCAAGGAATGTAAAAATAAAACTATCTGAAATGCCAAAGTAGACACACAGCCTTCTCAAGTTAGCTAAAACACACGGTACTGTTTTACATACTCCAGAACATTTTAGATGAAATGAATAGCTCAGTTTAACATCAGAACAGTTTCATATAATTGTTTACATTATATATATCAAGTAGTAGATAAATATCTGTATCTTTCACTTTTCACCCATATGCTTCAGAGCCTTATAGACATAGATGTTGTGAATTGAGAACATATAAAACATTCTTGACTTTATTAATAACATTCAGAATATTACTTCCTACCTTTTGCTGTTTGACTATGTCAGTATCAACTGACTTAATTGTATTGAATTTTTGAAAGATAAGCTCAGTTAAAATATTCTTGTTTTATTACATAATTACAGGATTTTAAGAAACTAATGAAGCAGTAATCATATTCACATTACAGCTTTGAAAACAAAAATGATGCAGGAGTCTAAGACAAATATGATTATTAGTGTTATTTTAAACCTATATTTACATATAATTTAAATAGAAATTCGGAGATAGCTTATAAGTTTGCTATTGCAATTAAGTATATTTACTATTTTGGCAATTTGGCATTTTTAACATAGATTCCTATAGTTATTTATTATTTTCTCACAGTATTTAAATTTTATCAGAAAAGGAAATAAAATTCAACAGCATTTTGACTTTGGAAAGTTAACTGGTTATAAATCAAGAATATTTCGAACTCTTTTAAATAATATAGTCCATGACACAAATTTAATGATGGCATTTTTAATTTTTTACAATATATATTTCAAATGTCTGAAAATGCATAGTCTACCCTTTACGTATAAATTATGTTTTACATTCAGGATTTTAAAAGTGTTCAATCCAAATTAACAATCATCTACTAAGTGCTCACTATTCTTCTGGCATTCCTTGAAATAATAACAAGGAGTAAAAGCCTGGGATAATGAGAAGTTCAAGAACTACAGGATATTGCTGATGATCATGAATCTTTCACAAATAAGCTGAAAGATTTTTGTCTTCAGGCTTTTATTTTATTCGTTCCAATGTCTAATAAAATAATTCCACTGATGTCCGGCTATTGTATTTCCTTAGTTAACAGTTTATAGCATCTGCATTATTTGATAATAATGCATAACATAAATATATAGATTATTTGCTACAAATGGCATTTGAAATGCTATTAATGACAAAAAATTTATAGTGAGCACAAAGACCACAATCATGTGATCTCATGATCACATCTATGGTTTTGAAATTAAGACATAATAAATTATGGAGGGAAAGATGAATAAATGTGTAGTTATGAATAAAGAAGTAAGTTGAAGAAAGTACTTTTTGTGTTGTTTGTATTTTTGAATTTGTCACTGTGGTGCTCTGTAGATCCAGATGAAGGTAACTAAGAATTATTTAATTAAGAAAACTAGATAGACTAAGTACTATTTGTCACAGTAAAGAGACAGCTTTTACACTTAAAGAAATTCAGTATGCATTGATGTTACTTAATATATATATAATTGTATGGCTTTTGGAAAACAAAGTTAATACATTTCTAATTAAACATTTAAAGGTGGTGGTGCATCATTATAATACATTCCAGTAAAGCATTTCACTAGTTTTTCACTTGTTTTTACTAGAAGGATGCAACATCAAAATTAGAAATAGCTTATTTTTTAATTCTTATTCTTAATTCAGTGGTTCTCAAGCTGGCTGTACTTTACAATTGCCCAAGGAGCCTTTAAAACATACAGATATCTGGCTGTTACTTGCAGATATTCTAATTTAGCTGGTCAAAAGTAGGCTCTAAACATTGGTTTTTAAAAAATTCCCAGGTCATGCTTATGTTAAACCAGAACCGACAAGCTCTGGTACTTAGTTGTTGCGTTAGATCAGTGATTTTTAACCTTTTTCATCTCATGGCACACAAACTAATGACTAAAATTCTTTGGCACAGCAAAAAATATATATTTTGCCAATCTGACAAAAAATAGGTATAATTTTGGTTGATTAAAAATAATAAGACTAATTACCTACACTGTGCTCCAAAGTGACTTTTTAAAATATCAGGTGCCTGTATACTTGTATATAAGGATTTCTGTTACCAAGAATTAACAAATCAGATGCAACCTTACTATGTGACAGGACCAATGAGATGTAGCTCTATTATATGACCTGTATATTTATGATTCACGACAGGGCATTCACACCAGGGGGCTATTCTGTTGGCTGTTGTCATTTTTTTGTTTGCCAATCTAAGGCAGCAATTTCCAACCGGTGTATCACAGAACTTTAGTAATTAGTTTATGTGTGCCATGAGATGAAAAGGGTTGAAAATCGATGATCTAAGGGGAAAAAGGTCAGTGCCCCTGACTAAATAGTCAGGTATTGCATGTTTAAAAATTCTTGCAGCACACGGGTTGAAAATCACTACATTGGATAAAAGTGTTTGACCAATCAGTACCTTTAGCTGGTTAATGCTGGTGCTTGTGTCCGTGTTCATTCACATTGCATATGTGCATTATTAATACACACAAACCATGAGAAACTGACCCAGGATATTCCAAATCCTTCACCAAAGAGTTATGAACATAAAAAACGACAATCCTTCAGAAATAAGTTTGAAAAACGTGTTAACTGTAGCAATCTTGGTTTGTAAGGCACATTGGAAACTTTAGAGTGTCATTATACTTTTGCTATCTGGACTTACAGTTTAATTTAACTAAGAAATCTACTTAAGATGAAGAAGCATTCCAAATGTGGATTGTTGTATTTGGGGGAAAAAAAATTCTCTGTACCAGACATGTTTAAACATAAGTTAAAAAATTTTTCTCACTCAGCAGAAAGAAAGAGGTATTGATAGATCATCTGGGTCATCTCATATTAAAAATAATAAAAGACAGACAACAAAAGAAAATGACCAAATGCTAATGTTTTTAACCATTTTTATTTAATTTCCTAAAAACTCTATATAACAACTAATTTGGGCGAGGGTGTGTTCATTAAAACAGAAAGTTCGTTATATAATAAAGTAAGTTTCCCAAATGCGTATGTTAAAAATTGACAAATTAGTTAGTTTACCTGTTTTTACTTATGTAGGCAAATTTGTGTAATTAAAATTAAGTACGTATGCAAAGTTTAATTTCACAGAAAAGTTTTCTGTATGTATTACTGCTTATGTACTCACCGTAGTTTTGAGATGTAACAAACAAGTATGTGATCTAAAGAGAAATAAACGTTTTTCTGAAAATACTCTTTAATAATATTTAACTAAACAAATAATGTTCTTTAAAAAACAAAAGAAAATTTAAATTTTATAAAAACACAAAAAATTTTTCCTATTTAATTGTCTTTGGATGCTGATATATTCAGACGCTCCGGCTGTGGCGTCATGTTCGATGCCGAGGCTCTTGCTTTAGGTAATCCTGCTTTGAAACTTTTGAAGTCTGCTTTTCAAAAAAAAAAAAAAAATTTACTCCCTAAAATTACAAAAATGGGTGCAATAAAGCTGAATTTTGTTATCTGATGAATTGTTAATAAATGTTATTAGAGCATCAAGATGGGATCTAATCTCTGATAACTTCATTGTTGGGCGTGTTGTTTCTTCTTAGCTGCTCTCTCACTTTCAGTCATGATGTGATACCCAGGGTCACCTTCATCTCCTAACCGCTGCGAAACGTCTTCCTCAGCTGCTTCTCCACCAATATCCTGTACTGTCCAGTAATCAGTAACCTCTAGCCCTTCTAAATCCAAGCCTGCACCTTTGTCATTAAGCAAATTTTTCCAGCCATTTCCCATTGTTTGCACTTTCACTTCTTTCCATGCTGCAGCAAAATTAAAAGTTGCCAATTTTAAACGGTAACTCTTTAAGTTTTGTAAAGTACACTGTCCTCTTGTGTCTGCCTCATTATCTTCATCCTGCAACGCAACCTGTACTTCATCTAAAAACTTTTTGTGGTATATTTGTTCGGTTGCCAGAATTATCCCCTGGCCCATGGGCTGGGTAAGCGATGCTGTACTTTTTGGCAAAATATACATCTAAATTTGCCATCTTCTGAACATAAAGTATTTTCGGATGGAAGGGCAGGAGTGTTTTCTAAAAGCAATAAATATTTCTCCTCTTCCCGTGGTATTCCAAGCTCTTCGCCTTGAAATTTCCTGACTGCAAGTACAAAGTCGTGTTATTTTTTTAACCCTCACTGGAGGTTATTTTTTCCATTGCTTTTCAGAGAGAGCAAAAGGGAGAGAAAAAGAAAATACATCAATGTAAGAGAGATCGATCAATTGGTTGCAGGATCAAGCCTGCAACCGAGGTATGTGCTCTTGGCCAGATTTGAACCAGGGATCCTTCAGTCCGTGGGCTGAAGCTCTATCCACTGAGCCAAACCAGCTGGTACTGCAGGTACAGATTCTGTAAAAAAACAGTCTTGGGAAATGTCCAAGTTGAACCATGTCTTTTAAGGTTATAACACAAAAGGGGCAGATGATTCATTATATTTTTTAAAACTCTAGGTTTATGAGATTTGCCAACAATTACAGGTGTCAGTGTATGCCATCCATCGGCGCTGGCACGAAGCAGTGCTTAGATCCTGTCCCGGCTGATTTTTCTTCTAGGTGTCGAATTTTCATATTTGGAGGCTTGGATGTTTTCAGGCACAGAACGCCAGAACAAACCCGTTTCGTCAGCACTGTAAAGCTGAGACTGTAATAGTATTTCGTTATCTATACATTCTATTAATTTTTGCCTAAATGGTTCAATATCCTCTGTTGGAGCACTTGAAGCTTCACCATAAATTCGTTTGTTCATAACTTCGTGCCCTTTGCGAAGCGCCAAAGCCACCCGTCAGTTGCTCGGAATGGTGTGTTCACATGGTTGCTAATTTAGCTGCTGCGATTTCAGCTCTGGCCGAGCGGCCCGCAGGAACGCTGCTGTGCCGCCGCTTCAACAGGTTCCTTCAGCGGCTTTCACCCGCCGGGTTCATGTTTGCTGGGACCGGTGTTTGCACCTGCATCCCATGTCCTTGCGGACGGGCTATGTCACCCCGGAACTCGCCGTTTTGGTCAGCAAGGTGTTTAAAACTACTTCATGTAAGTGCAGACACGAGTTATCTTGTGACGGGTCAGCAAGGTGTTTAACACAATTTCTAAATTTTGTCTTTTAAAAAAAATGTTCGGTACAGTTTGCTTTTTTATGCTATATTGCTCACATATACAAGACACAGATATTCACGAATACAGCTTTTTTAAGACTTCTCATTTTTGATTTAGCGTTAAATTGACTCTTTTCGGTTTGTCCAGATTTTAAGGTTAGGGTTACAACGACGAATTTTACCGTACATATATAATTTTAAATTTATACTGAATAGGTCTAGTAAATGTGTGCATTCACCAGTCATCAGGAGCAAACAAATGCACACAGTGGGGTGTGGTTTAGCTCCTGTCTGAACATCGGCCAGCAGACGTTAAAACTGCTGCAGAAAGTCATGCCACTGACAACAGAACCAGTTACCACGAGAGATGCGGTGTGATCACGTGCTAATCATTTGTGGACCGTTGATGACCAGCAATGACTTGGATTTAAATATGCAGAATATAGTTGTACATGTGTAATATTTATGTTGGTGAAATTACTACAGTGTTTTTCAAACATGTCCTATTCACTAAAATTTGTTAAAAATAACAGCGAATTAATAACAAAAAATAACCTGTTTTTTTAATTATAAGCAAAACTTGGTTAAAAGTATTTTAAAATTAACGGTGTTAATTTTCACATATGACATACAGATGGGAAAATTTGTCCTTTAAATCCAAAGTCCGTTAAATTGAGGGCTGCAAAAATCGAGGGTTCACTCTATTTCTATAAATGCTTAATGAAGAAAAACTGGTCCAATTATAAAAATACAGAAGTATTATTTACATGAAACTTCCAATAAAGGGGATACATTTTTGCAAAATCGTGCAAAGGAGTGTACCTTTGCTTCCTTAACGGCCAGTTATTTAAGCCTCTCCCATGTGCAGGCAGTAAATTTCAGTATATTAGCTTCTTCTTCATATCCCAACGTTCAAAACAAGGAAGTACATTGCAAAGCTTTAGCCAGGTAAAACCATAACTGAATTGGAACAGAAGATGACATTTCTATGTCTGAAATGATAAAAGTGTAAGGGTCAATTAAAAACATTAGGGAGAGTGAAGGGGACCCAACACTACAATATTCCAAAGAGAAATTAGTACTCACCCAAGCCTCAGAAATAATCCTTGAGAATGTGCATGATTTCCTTTGCTTTCTGAGAATATGTGCATGATGGTATTTTGTTGGTATCTGGTGGTAGAAAGGCCAGTTATGTCTGACATATTTGTTTATAGGAATTTCCCAAAATTGCATGGGTATAAATTAAAAACAAATGATATTAGATTTAGCCATGCATACTTATATGTGCCCAATGTTAAAATTTGCTTGCAAAATATTTAGATCAATTTTTTCTCCTTCTCTGGCTGAGAGGTCATGGTAGCTGTTATTGGGAGCTGCACATAAAATTAACCCAAAAGAATATTTAAAATCAAGTCAAGATAGGAAGGGATGAGGGAAGGTGAAGTTTATGAGGCATGAAAGTCCACACAGGATATGAAAATGAGGAGTAAGGCAGAGCTCAGAGGATGGGAATGGGGTGTGGAAAATAGCCTAGGTAAGTGGGTGCTGGAAATATTTTATGTTTTTTATCAAAGGAGTGGTTACATGAGTAAAAATAGTCTGAATCATTTAGCACTTATAAGTATTTTAATTTTAGTATTTATTAGTATTTTATAAGTGTATTATAATATACTCATAATTAGTGTAGTTAATGCTTTTTGTTCTATGTATATTATCTTTCAATTTCAAAACAATAATACGGACAGCATTAACAACAACAAAGAAGAAGGAATCCAAGGAACCCAAGGCGAACAGAAGAGCAGGGATTAATGAGACACATAGAAGAAAGTTGTGGTTCAATACTTGCCTACTGTCTGTTGCTGGCTTTTGTGTGTTCTCTAAGTGATTATGCATGGATGAGCTAGTTGCAATTAAAGAGTCATGGATGGGACAGACAAATCAGTCACAGGTAATATTTAAGAAACTACTACTGCCTAACATTAGCCAGAAGAGCTGACTTTTACGATAGCAGATATTCAACAAAAGACCAACCTCAAAGATTAGCCAAGAGAATTCTCTTTTTCCATATTAAATGTTTGAGAGGTAACAAACACCTTACATTATCTGGGTGACCTGCTGTCTGTAGTACCCTGTGGAACTGTGGAAAGCAGCTGAGGACTATAAAAGAAGTCAATGCAAAGCACCAGTAATCAATAATATTACCTGGTAAAACTGAAATGGCGACAAAATTCTGTCCCAACTGGGACTTTCTTAAATATTTCCTTGTCAGGGAGTATACTAACCATTGGCAGTCCTGAATCAGGAGAGAGCAGGTGAGTAAAGGTTAGACTGACAGAGCAATAAGAACGTAAGCATGGCCCAGCTGAGCACTGACCTAGGATCCAGGAGATCGAGGTTCGATCCCCGGTCAGGGCACATGCCAGGGCTGTGGGCTCGATCCCCAGTCGGGGGCGTGCAAGAGGCAGCCGATCAATGACTCTCTCATCATTGATGTTTCTCTCTCTCTCTCCCTCTCCTTTCCTCTCTCTGAAATCAATAAAGATCTATTAAAAAAAAAGAAAGTAAGTATGAGTGGATTCTAAGACAATCCACGTAGGGCCACCGTTTACAGAGCAATCCTCTGTGTGTACTAACATTTCTCCTGATCCTGGAGGTAGGACTGTCCCTAACGTCTTTTAATCTTTTCAGAAAAAATGAACTGCTGCATTTTAGCAATACCTCAAAGATGTACAATCACATTTGCTATATTTTAGAGTACATTCAACAATATTAACTAAACTAGATTTAGAGATTTAAAACACTCCATATATTTTTCATTTTTGTTTTGACTCCTTAGGAATATCCGGAGTTTTTGTTATGTAAAAACTGCCAAGCTACTTAGAACAGTATTGTTAATTTTATGAGATTACTATTCATTAGGGATTAGTCAACATGAATGTCTGGAACAAAAATTAAGTAATTTAATTCTGAACATTTCCAAGGCACCATACCCTCCTTTGGTAAATCTTTAAAAGATTTACCAAAAAAAAAAATCTCACTTTCTTCAGTTCCAACAGATTCAATGAATAGCAAAGTTGCCGTTGTTCTGATTGCTAGAAGAAACAAAAGTCAAGAATTATTTTCAAATTGCCAATAGTAGACAATAGAAAATTGAGAGTATGTTATAGACTAAGCAATCCCTTTCAGCTTCTCCTGAAGTCTCAAAGGCTTCAAAACCTTCTCAGGTGGTCCATAAAACATCTAATATTTCCATAGTTATTAATCAAAGTAGGTAAAACATACACCAATGTTTAAAGAATGTAATTTAGAAAAATAAAGATCAGCGTAGGGGTCCCAAATATTCTATTTACTAGCCTATAATCATGAATAATCTTCTGCCTCTCGGTTTCCTTATTTTTAAAGTAAGAAAATAATATCTACTCTATCAGTTTGTTTCTAAGAATTAAATGAGATGCTATATGTAAATGGATGAAGGTCATGAATAGTACACAAGAACTCAATAAATATTAGCTATTTTTATTATTGTTAACAGTAATATAAAGTTAAAATATATTATGACAAGATCATTTGCCAACATCTAGGTTTTTTTATTGTTGAAAAGATAGTAAATTATATTGTTATACATATTGAGCCAGATTCTTAAAACCTTCTAATTTGTATGAGTAAATATAATTGAAACTGTAGTAATTTTTACACCATAAAAGTGGCCACTTTGCTATCAAAGTACGTCAAAATCTTTCTACACAGCCTCTTCTACGTTCATTCACACACATATTCATACAATCAGGACATACAGAACTGGATAGGGTTTGTGTTCATGAAACAAGAGGAATAATACATTTCAACTAGTCATGCAATTAGTACAAAGGGAAGGAAAACTTATTTTCTTCCAAAGTCTTTTCTCTCTGGTTTAATATTTATGAGAATAAGAAATAACCTTTAAATTGCTCTAAATTGAACTTGACTGTTGCCTCCTTTAAAGCATGATAGAACAAGTTTTTTTCCTTCCCCTTTGGCCAAATTCAGTGTTCAACTATGAATAAAATGAATGAGCTAATTCATTTATTCAGTCAACAAGTAATCCTTCAGTATGATACAGAAATGTATAACACAGAGAGCTTGTTTTCAAGGAGAAATATCCATAGAATGGACATGTGTATAAGTATTGTATGGGAAAACAGACAGCACAATGCGTTGCAGTGAGCTGGACACAGGGTTTCTTGTATGTGTCTATATGTTTTTAAAATAACTATATAAAAAGTGGATCTTCACTGACATGCCTGTACCACTTCAACATCATTTGTACACAGAACTGAAGTTAAGAGAATTGCCAGCATTTGCTGGATGGGTGAAGGGAAAGCAGGAGGAGGTCAGGAAATGCTGATTTTTGCTCCTTATTTAAGAGCAAGGGCTCATCCAAAAATTTCTTAAGGCTCTTTTGCCAAGACCTGTTTCTTAACTCTCCTACCTGTACCTCAAGGGTTGGAGTCAAGTGTTGCTTTCCCTTCTTCTCTGTAGAAGGCATTTAAAACTGCAAATCTCCCCAATTTTTTCCTTGCTCTACTTTTTTAAAAACACCATCTTAAAATATCCAATTTCATTTACTTTCTTATTATGTCCTTTGTTTACTTTCTGTCTCTTCCCGCTCCCATGATATAAGATCTGTAAGGGCAGCCATCCTTTTTTTTTTAAGTTCTTCACAACCCAAATATTCTGGTTCTTTTATTTATCTTTTTCTTAATTCCAATTTTGTTTTACTGTTATTTCCACTCCAGTCTCCTCAACATCGTTCACACCAGCCCCTGCCTCTGCCAAAATGGGAACAGATAAAGGCACACAGGAGAAAAACACCAAGAGAGAACAAAAATTCCAAATGTTATGTTAAATGTTCTTAAATTTAAGTGGCATATGTGTGTGCATGGAAGAAAAAGACTCCACTATTTCTAAGACCCTGGCCTCGTGAGAGATGTTAATTTGTTATTACTCATAGTAGGTATAGAAAAATGGCAACTCCTCAGTTAATTGGCATAATTACATACCATGATGTCCCATTCAGCAATTCTCTGATTTTCCAAGGATTACTCTATTTATGCAATGAAACAATCAGAGAGAGGCCAATACTCACAGGATGCAGGAGTCTGGATCAATGGAACTCTTTAACTTGCCTCTTTGTATTGATAGACCCTCTAATTAAGTATTTTTAGAAATACTTTATAACACTTGTACCAACCAAAACCTTTAAATAGTCTTGCAAAATGAACTGTGTGTGTAATCAGCTATCTTGGCAAATCTTGCTTACAGACCATTAGTAATGCAGGCCATCAACCACAGTGTCAATACATTTTGAAAGAGGCTTTAGAAAAATGTCAATTTTATAATTCCCTTTAGTGGCTTACACTGAAGGAAACATATAATCTTTCTCTAAGGCTTCAAAACTGTATAAACTAACATGGTTCAGAAGCATACTTTGGTAGGCACCTAATCATTAGGGCTGACTCCTAATTCCTTGCTTGGAAGACATACCACAAAACCATCTCACCAAAGAAGCGGGGATAACTCAGGAATTGCATTTAAAACTAGGAAAAAGCCTTTCTTTTATCTTGATACAGAAAGCCTATAAATATACATATTTTGGCTTGCTTGTTAAATTATAACTTTCTCGTGTATAAGGAAAAATGACAAATGTTTTAAAAATAAACCATGTTTGATAATACAAGGAGCTCTAATAAATTATTTTATTAAAAATAATTGATTAAAAAGAACTTTAAAAAATAATCCACTTTAAAGAGGTAATGAGAAACTTGTAAAAGTGACATTGTCTCAGTCAGAACTTGTGAAATTATTATTAATTTTTTTTGGAATAAAAGTGCAGCTCATATAATTTGAAAGCCAATGGAAGGAAACAGAAGGCTTCAGAAATGCTTGAAAATTATTGAATAAATGGGATGAGATATTTATTAATGTTCATTAGCCTAGACTTTATCTTCAAAATAACAAATATTTAACTGGGCTTGCTATAAACTGGCACGGTCAGAGACTGAAGGTTTCCTATCCCTCATTTCTGGAGTATGGGGGAGAGATAATAGGGGAAGGTAGAATTTCAGGCAAACTGTGTAGGATTGCAGAGCTTTACCATTTGGGGGTTTGTTTGCTTCAGTTTATGCCTCTAACTTTTGGGTAAAATATGGTTTCAGTGGCTTGTGGGTTAAAGTTGCCTAGGTGCCTTTTAATAAGGGTGTGACTCCAGCTCCTCTGTCAAGAATAACCTCTTTGGCTGGACCTAAAATGAGATCAGTGCTCCTCTAGAAGTTATATATAGCATGCTCCTTTTCCATTGGAAACATACTTTAACAAGTATACCAAAAATTCACACACACACTCACACACATACACACACAGAGACTGACTTTCTGGATCAAAATAAAATAAAGGTGTTTTTAAGTTTTAGATGCGGCTTGTGAATTCTTCCTGCTTCTTTGGTAGAGGTAATTTATGTATATCTTTGGTGAAAGGAATTAGGAGTCAGGCCTAAAATTTGAAATTATTAGGTGGCTTTCACAGTATTACGTTTTAAAGAAGGCTAAAAAGTAGTCATTGAAAAGTCCCTCCCAATTCCTAAGTCTTCCAAAGCACCTTTTAAAATCCCTACCATTAATTACACCTTTTGGGTGAGATTATCTCTATAACAGTCCTCTTACAATTTTTATGTTATCTTAATAGGACAGCACACTAACTCATGAGCATATGGTATGTTAGATATTCATATATATTATTAACCACACTATAATCATGTTGATATACCTTAACTAATAACCTATTATTCTAAGCAAAATAGAATCCAAAGGACTGAAATAGGAAAAAGCTAAATTTTGATGTGGGAGAACTCTGAGAAGGAGAATTTTGAATGTAAAAAATGAAGAGCACTTGTTTAGCTAGGAAGCATCTTAAAATATGGGGAGGGGACAGTAGGTTTACAATCATGAGTACATGAAACAGAGTTTATTTCTTGTATTATTACTTATTAATTATTGTATTATTTTCCATTCAAACAACTTTAAACATACTTTTGCCCTACCTTGTATGAAACAAATATTATAATTTGACTATGGTGAGCTTGAAAATTTGAGTAGGGAACAGGTAGATTTAATATTGCTGCCCCAGACTTACAGCCTCTCTTTTTGTTAAGCCAAGATATTCCAGATATAATTTTGTTTTAAAATTTTCATTTGTGAAGAATATAATTATTATTACTTTCACTGTGTCATTTAATGATGTAGCAATGCTAAAATGTTAATATTCTATTCATGATTAGCTTTTCTAATAGTTAATGAAACTAAGTGAAAAAATAGTTAACACAAACATGTTTTCTCATATTCAATACATTACTCAAAGCTCTCTTTTCTGTGCAAGACATACTGACACAAGGCCACACAGAATGTTCACTAGAGTAGCAGGCGTCTTTCCAGTAAGTTCTATATTTCTGCTCCTACCAATCAGAGTTGGGGACTTGCCAACCTATTTATGCTAGCTGTTATTGTAATTATGTAATTTCATTAAATGCTACATAAACTAATGTTTATGAAATAAGCTTTGGAAGGGAAAATTGTTGTTTCTAAGGAACTAAGTTGAATGCTTCAGAAAGAGTCTCTGTAGACAATAAGGTTTTTTTTAAAAATGCTGTTAATTTAAATGTGTGTGAAGAACTATAAAAGATTATGAAGAAAACAAGTCAAAAATTTATAAAGAATCACATTATTTGGCTAATATTTTACTTTTTCTTTTTTTCAGAACCCAATATAGAAACTTCAGAAAATGTACTGGAATATGATTTATATGTGAAGAATTTGATTTAATCAATAAAATCCAAATCAGTGAAACTATACTTAAGAAAGTCTTTGGCCCTACATCAAGGAGATTTCAGAATAAAATGTACACTTATGTGTTTTATGTTAATGTATTTAAAGTATGTAATGTTAACACAATTAAAATGCAAGTTAACCGTTTCCCATTTGTTTGTATGCACACTACATCAAATTGCTAATTTAGATGTCAACTTTTATGAAGCCTAATTCCAAACATGCAATGTAAAATAGTGATTACTGTAGCATTTAGCAAGTTTGTTTATAATATTTAATGTTTTAAAAAGACTTAGGTTGACTTGGGTTTATAAAACGGTAAAGACTAATTCCTTGCGCTGTTCCCTGAAATCGCGCTCGGTTTGCAAGGCCTGGCACATCCCAGGTTGAAGGCATGAAAATGGAGTCTCAGCAGGTATGGATTGTATGTGCTTAAGTTATTGTTATGGACTGACTGTGTCCCCTCAAAATTTCTTTGTTAAAATCCTGACTCCACAATGTGATGGTAATAGGAGGTGGGGCCTTTGGGAGAGAATTAGGTCATGAAGGTGGAGCCCTTATTAATGGGATCAGTGCCCTTATAAGATAGACCCCAAAGAACTCTCTAGGCCTTTCCACTAAGTGAGGACATGGCAAGAAGATCTCTGGTAACCAGGAAGGGGGTTCTCACCAGACATCAAATCTGCTGCCAACCTGATTTTGGACTTCCCAGCCTCCAGAATGGTAAGAAATAAATGTTTGTGGCTTAAGCCACCCAGTCTATGGCATTTTTGTTATAGCAGACCCAACAGACTAACACAACTGTATTGCAGATAACTATCTACAGCAGTCTCTCCCACACTAGTCTCTCAGCAGATGCTGCAAAGTTCACTAACCTGTGATTAAAAAAGGAAAATAAGGAAAATGTAGTTATTTTAAAAATCCTAAATGCATTCCACGTTAAAGACTTAGTTTTTCTCAAAAAGGCCCATTTTATTGTTTTGTGTTAAAATTGCTTTTTTGAAATTAAGATGATGGAAGTTTTTTTGTTATTGTCCTTAGGGGGTAAAATAAAAATGTGGATACTCTGGATACCCTATGTTAGAGTTTTCCTTTTATGGAGCCGAGTACTTAGTGTTAGAGAGAAAGGTAGAAGAGCTATCAGATTGCTTGGAATTTCACATAACCTGTTTTATCTATTTTATTTATAATTCCACTAAAAAATATGAATGTGAACTCATGGGATGATTCAAGCAGTTGGACTCTTTCCTGTATGTCTTGCCAAAGCTTGATTAACCATTGTTATACAGCCTACAGAAATAGAAACGTGAAGGAGATTTTGAACAGCTTTAGATGCTCATGGAGGAAGGGAAATGAGCAGGTTTAAGGATGGATATAGTAACGGTTAATAGAGCTGTTAATTTATTCCAAACTCTGTTGGCCTAAGTATACTTAAGGGTGAGGGAGAGAATCAAACTGTAATTATATTTAGTATGTGCTTCAGTAAGCTTTGTAGGTAAAGAGGTATTTCTTGAGACCCACACATATCCTCAGTTGGTTGTGGGCACTTTTGATCAAGATTATATACACTATTCATATGTGAAACAACTGTACTCAAACATAATGCTTACCAATGATTTACATCCTGAGATAAAAATCTCATTAGAAATCAATGGTAAAACCAGACTGAATGGTGGCTAGGTTAATAAATGACTGAGGCTTTCTCTTGGTTCAGTCAGTATTTAAGATTGTTTACAGTTCTCCTGGGAATAAAGAACTAACCCTAATGCTAATACCAAAACAACAACAAAAGCAAAAACAACCTTGGCAATTAGCTAAAGGGTGCTGAAGCATTTCATTCACTCTGTCATTACAGAACCTTCATAGAAATATAATTTTTAAGAGTCACTATCAAACAGTCACATACTGTTTACAGTTTTATGGGTGCTTTACAAATACTAACTCATTTAATTCTCATAAAAATTCTGAGGTAGCTCCTAGTATTGTTATGGTCCCATTTTGTAGATGAAGAAACTGAAGCACAGGGAGGTTACCTGACTTCTCTGAGGCCACACAGTAAGTGGTGGAGTCCGGATTCACACTCAGGCAGTCTGGCTATAGAGTAGGTGCTCCAAGCCTCTACACATCTCTGCCCACCTAGCAAAGGGTGTCGCTGTCGCGGCTGTTGTTGAGACCCACTTCTTGCTGCCGTCTCCATCATGGCTCCATTAGGACCACGTGAAGTCTTGATGGTGCTTAGTAAGCAGCATTTTCTCTGACAGGCTTGAAAACTGGCCTTTCCCTTGACCTTTCTTTAAGTGGTCACCTCAAAACAGACAGATCAGGGGAAACCAGAGGAAATGAAAGAGAAATATAATATTCTGTGGATGTATGCATTTGGCCACACACTCTGGAATGATTATTCTGGTGTAAAAGGGAGAGCCAGTAGCCTTCCTTCCTTATTTTTTTCACTAAAACTTAATGGGAAGCCAGGGACTATTGTAGCTTATTCAGCTCACTTTTAAAGCCTGAGACCCCACCTATTTGCCTGCATATTCGACAGTCCCTCTTCATCTGGCCTGTAATTGTCCATGGTTTCATGCCAAAGAAGAATGTGGAACCCAATTCTTGCAATAAGGCTGGGGTAACAAAGAAGAAAGCTTGTTTCCTAAGGCTGCTTGTGATCATGATATGTGATCATATCACGTGCAGGAAGTGAGTATATTATTCAACTCTTCCTAATGTTTATAACTGAGAGCTCATTCTCATGTCTAATCCATAAATATGTACAGAAATTTTTGCAAAGCCCAGCCGGCGTGGCTCAGCGGCTGAGCATCGACCTAGGATCCAGGAGATCACCATTCAATTCCTGGTCAGGGCACATGCCCAGGCTGCAGGCTTGATCCCCAGTTAGGGGGCGTGCAGGAGGCAGCCGATCAATGACGACTCTCTCATCATTGATGTTTCTGTGTCTCTCTCTCCTTCTCCTTCCCTCTCTCTGAAATCAATAGGGATATATTAAAAAAAAATAAAGAAATTTTTGCAAATATGTGCATGTCATGTCAAACTAATTTTGTTTGAATGATCCGGTGATTTCCTCCCCTGAACTTTTAAAAGTGTTGAATGGCATATAGTTCTGTTTTCATTTTAAATAAATTTCAGAATAATTGAGTTTTAAGAATTTCACAACATTCAGTGGGATAACTGGAATAACGTAATATGTCATGTTCACATACCATTTAACAGTTTTAATTCTTACAAGGGCTGAGCAAAATAGAGATTATCATTGTTTTACAAAAGATGAAACAGGCTCTGAGAAGTGCCTGAACTCATTCAAGTTCTCAGCATGGTCAAGCGGCTGAGCCAAGAACCAAACCCAGACCCTCTGACTCCATTATGATGTATTAATTTTAATAAATCTGTTCATGAAGTCAACATGCACAAAGAAATCTCAAAAAGAATAACTTATATGCATTCCTGACGTATCAGTAGGTTAGTAGAGACAGCTCTCTAGCCAACTTTCTCCTTGAACACACAGACTGCAGTTGAAATGTCCCAGAGACGAGTTCTTTTTCTTTCAAAGTCCCAGTGGCATGCTACCTTAACGTTCACTTTTCTGCATCTCAAATCAGAAATTCCCATTATGGAAAATGGTGCTGTAACAACACCCTACCAGCAATTTCCCATAAATAAGCTTTTCCTCCTAATCGCACATTCTCTGTAAAGCAGACTGAAGAAGATACCTCTGAAAATAACCTTGTCAAGCTTGTTTCCTCTTCATGATTAGCAAACATGCATATATCTTGGTAGAAGGAAAAGACAGCTTTTCCTTGGTGAAGTTTAGCTGGTGAATGAGACCAATGATGTAAGCAAGCATCCCAGAGCAGCTTGGTTTACATTCTTAGCAATCAAAACAATTTAGGGCAATGTGGCTCTTAAATACCAGCCATCATATTGATGCCATTCCATGCCAAAGTTTACATTGAGAAGGGCAAAAATAAGTGAAATAAGCATAACATCAAGGAGTTTTTTTGTAAGGTTTAAAAAAAACCCTTATTTTTATTTCTGTGGAATTTTAGTGGCTTTTTTGAAAAGATAATAACGATGGTGTTTAGGGAGTGGCATTTATTTTTATTAAACAAATAAAGTTAAAATACAAATTAAAAACATAAATAGATAGGGCTGTGAAATTCTAATGTCTAGGATTGTGCATACCAGTGACCCCAAACCTTTTTCCCCAAAAAACTTTGATTTTACCTCATTACAAGGATGTCTCTAGTTATTCCAATGAATACTATGACATTTTTATTTATTATTGTTTTTATTTTTATATATCTTTATTGATTTCAGAGAGAGGAAAGGAGAGGGAGGGAGAGAGAGAGAGAGAGAAACCTCAGTGATGAGAGAGAGAGTCACTGATCGGCTGCAGCCCGCAACCCGGGCATTTGCCCTGACAGGGAATCGAACCCAGGTCTCCTGGATCCTAGGTCGATGCTCAATTGCTGAGCCACGCCGGTCCAGGCTGAAATTTTTAAATCTCAATTATTTTGAAATTTATTTCAAATGAAAACAGAACTCTATGCAATTCAACACTTAAAAGTTCAGAACAGGAAGTCACAGGAACAAAGAAAGGTAGCCTGTTGCCCACGCCTGATGGCAGGTGTGTTACGGATAAGTTTCCAGTTTAAAATTGGAGTTCAACCGGCCAGGGGCAGCCTGCTCCCAGCTGTCTTGAGGAAGACAACAGAAACTACAGGTCCCACTGGACATTGGCCTAGAAGTGGGTTCATACCGACCACACATAGCATTTCTATCCTTAAATCGACGGTGAATACCATTGCGTTGCAACCTCCTTAAAAAATTAAAAAATTAAAAAAAGATGAGCTTTGGAAACAGTTATATGAACACCTTAAGAGAACAGTCTCCAAGGAGAACAGTCTCCAAGGCAAGGTGTGTGAATGCATGCTTGTGTGTACATGAAGTGGGTGTGAAAAGACACAAAAAGGAGGAACAGTGAAAGGAAGCAATACGCTTTTAGAAAAGCAACCTGGGTTCAGGTGCATCAGGAGCAACTGGAAGACTCTTTCAGCAACCCAAAGCTGGTCAATGAGAAAAGGCTCAGCAGGGAAGGGTGGGTGGAGAAGGGTTGGAGAGGCCTCCTGGTCCAAACCTTGAGCTGGAAATCGGGGTGGCTTGGGTGCGGTGTGTGTCCAGCTCAGCATGCTGCTGTGACAAGTCCAGGGTCTTCCTGATTTCAGTCCAGGAGTAGCGGGAGAAGCCGCTCTTGCAGATTCTCAGAGAAGAGGCTTACAGGCTGGACAGTCACGAGAATTCAAGGTCCCAGATGTGGATGTCACTTCTGGGCCAAAGTCACTTAGACCGAAGTGATGGACCTCAAGGTAGGCACAGTCCCTCACCTCTTGGGCCTGGGCTGAGCCCGCACCCTTGGAGGTTGGGCCCCATCGGAGCTTGGCCAACTCTCTCCTTTAGACTTAATCCTGACCACCTGTGTAGACAGGGAGGCAGGTGGACTGTGGAAGGAAGGGGTGTGGGGCCAGGAGGAGGTGGGGCATATACCAACTTTTTTTTTCACATACGGATTTATTTTTAAAATTTATTACAATGTATTATTTTGTTTTTGCATTTTTATTTTTTCATTCTTTAACCAATTACAAAGTGACTTCTTTCCAGAAATAACACAATGCTTGTGCGCGCAGGTGCATGCTCTGCAGCTCTGGCTTACAGCTCTCTTAGGAGGCTCCTGCACCTGGCTCATCCCATTACGTGGAAAGGGTGTTTGTCTCCAAACTGGGGACCCCAGAGCCCTTCCCCTTCAGCTTCCTCTGGGTCACTCGGACCCCTTTTACCTGTGTCTTTCTTGGGTGGTGGCCCTGGGAGCAACCCCTGGTGTCAACTCTACCTTTGTTTGGGGGGGTCCACATATCTGAAAAAAAATGCACCAGCATTTCAGACTCTACAGGAATATTGGGAAACTCAGAATTTAGATAGCTTTGGGCTATTGTTTCATTTTTCAGGTACCATGTGGGTTTTACCTGGTCCATGTACAGCCTTTAATAGGGTGATACCAGTAGGTTTCTGGCATTAATTTTCTTTCAGTAGCTAATCAAAGCCATCACTTCGGTCTCATTAGAAGTGGCACAATTCTTCCTGTTACTTTTTACTTTTACTCAGGTTTTCTGTATTGGTTTTTCTTTATCTTTCTTTTTTTTAAAAAAAAAATTGTAAGCAGTAGCTAGCAGTAGGATAGGAATCGTGGGGGATTTTGCACCTGTTAAACTGACTCACAGACTAAAAACTACTGGGTTTTAGGGCAGAATTTAAGTTCCCCAGACTGCATAATCAATTTGATTTTAGAGATTAAATTCTTCCAGATAGGAGCCTTCTTTCCACAGTATTTTCCAGAATGCGTATTTCCTGGCTCACAACCCCTTGCTGTTATTGTTGCTGTTGTCAATTTGATAGTAAGTTATCTTAATCAGCCTCCCCTTAACTGACGCTGTGTTAATAGAGTTTCTTCCTTTCTTGCATTGAATAGTATGCTGACGGATGCCAGAGACAGTGAATGTTTAAGACTAGCCGGTTCCTTTCTGATAGGTAAATTGGCTCATCTTTGCTTCCAGCAACTGGATTGTGTGCTTATCAATAATCTGAGACTTTAAACCCGAAAGGATGTCAGTTCCCAAACTTGTTATGTCAGTTGCAGTCATCATTTTAATGACATAATTAACTTAAAAATTACATAGATAGATACAAGACCAGTTTGAAATGAAAATAGTTATTTCTGGGGACTCTAAATCGAATGTTTAGAATGATTCATGAAACACAAGTGATAAAATTGCTGTTAACTTGGTGGTGGGAGATTGAGGCTGGGAGGAAAAAAAATTGACAAACCCCCAAAACGCCTGCTCTCAGGTTAAGTATGTTTAATAGTGACTTTTAGCCTGTCTTAAGTTATTGTTACACTTGAAAGGAACTAAATCTGGAAATTGTACACACTGCATTAAGTGAGTGGCTTAGGCAAGAAAGGTGATGTAGCATTCTAGTCAAGGGGAACTACACGGTTTATCAAAGAACCTGTGAGTGAAATGTGGGTGTCTGTGTATATGGTATAAACCCTAAATATTTTAATTTAAAAGAAATAAAAGTGTTTTTCCGTTAACAGAGTAAACAATGGTGTTAATCATATCAGAGAAGTGGCTTCTACTTTATCTGTTTTTTAATTTTGGGTTTTCATTTATTTTGTTCACTGCTTTATTTGGAAAGTTGGTGCCTGTTACATTGTAGGTGCTCAATAAATAATTGCACAAGGTGTAAATAAATGTGATGATTGAGCTCTTCAATTTGAGAGAAAAAAATGCAAATGTGTATATATTTAAAGTTGTTCTCCAGACAAGTTTAGAGGGTGAGAGTGGTGCATTGGTGGAGGTGAAGGAGAGGAGCAGGGAGGGAATCGTGCTCTTGAAAGGGCATAACACACTGGGGGGCAGCTTTTCTTAAACTCTTCCTCCACCACAACTCTGGACACTTCCCTCAACAAGCCTTCCTTCCTGGTCTTGGCTGAGATCCACTGTAATTCTGTTGAGAATTACTGCTCTAAACCCTCATTTGTACTGTAATTTAGTTCATACAAATTTAGATTTAGTTCCATGCATGTTGGGATTGATACCTCTCTTGGTTTACTCTGCACTTTAACGCGGATTTGTTTTGCCTGTTTGCTTGCTTATTGGTTGGGGGAAGACAATAGTCAATAAGTTACTTTGAAGCCAATCTGAAAGTTACTAGTACTTTGCTTACAAGTTATATGCCTACATTCAATTACTTTATTTTTTTTACTTTCTTTGTGAAATACGGTACACATGTAAATTTCAAAAAAAAAACCAGAGTGCTGTTATGAAAAACAAAATAACAGCACCAAAATAACCTACAAAAAACCGAGCACTGGTGTACCCACCCACCACCCAGCTTGAGAAACAAAACATTGCAGGAAACTTTGAAGTCCCCTGAGTGCATATAATCCCACTTGCATCCCTTCCCCTCATCCTGAAAGCAGTCTCTACCCTGAGTTTGGCACGAATCATTACCTGGCTTTTCTTTATAGTTTTACTACACTTGGATGTATTCCTAAACAATATGTGTTTAGTTTGCCTATTTTTGAAATTGAAACCAATAGAATCATATTGTATTCCTCTGTTGCTTAATTTTTTTTACTTAATTTAAAAAATTCTTTCTCCTTGATGCCCATCCCTGTAGTTCATTGATTTTTCCATGCCGTAAAATGTTCCAGTGTACAGGTAAGCATCTCTCAATTTGTTTATTTTATCCACTGTCATGGGCTTTTGAATTATTTGCAGTTTTTGTTTGTTTGTCCGTTTTGTTTTGTTTTTGGCTATTGTGAACAGTACAGCTATGAACTTGGACATGCCTCCCAGTGCACAGGAGAAATTTCTCCAGACTGTAGTATTATACACAGAAATGGTCATACGGTATGCATATATTCAACGTTACCAAGTAAAGTAAAATTATTTTTCCACATTGGTTTTAGCAGCTTACACTCCCCTAGCTGTGTATGAATGTTTAAATTCAACTTTTCAAAACATGACAGTCATGTGTAGATTTATCTAAATCCTGAATTGCTATGGAATAGCTGCAGTTGGAAGAAAGAAGAAGCTTGACGTTAATTCCCTTTAAGTCTTACATTCCCTGTGGGAAGAGAAGAGTCAGGGAATACATAGGATTCTGTTTATGCTAATGTAAATTACTTGGTTAAATCCAGAAAAATTAAGTAGTAGACCTGAAGAAGAAAGAACATTTTTCTGTTCCTCTTATTTAGATCTTTGAACTTTATTGTTTAGTGTGAAGGTATTCCAGACGATATGGCTTACTATACTTAAGATAACACACCCCAGAGACATTTTCCTCTCATTCTGTAAGAACTGTAATCATACAAAAGTGATAGTTGACTATGGATTTTAGGGGAAATTTTCCTGCTAATTCTGTTATAATTTTTCTTTGGTGTTTTAAGAATGTCAAAAATTTCCTAATTTATAAGTTTCTTGAAATAACATTCCTTCTAGTCTATGAATTGCTTTTGATGTTTTTTGTTTCACAAAATGAAAATATATTCAAGTTTTATATTTTTAAACAATAGACAACTTTTACTTCCTCCCTGTTTTAAATTATGTTAATGAAATATTTTTTAAGGGGTTTGGGGCAAACTGTCTTATCTGCCAAATGTGAAAAAGACACTTTATTTTGAAAAGGCTGAATTTAATTGCTAAATCAAATGCTTCTGATTTCAAGTTTCCAGTATATTTTAGGTGTATAACATTTTGATCCAAATTTCCAAATGAGCAAAAATGGATGAGTCCAAGAAATATAGAACTTACAAGAAAATGATGAAGGAAATATTCTATATGAACAGGTTGAAATCAACAAAATGTATTTTGTTATAAACATATCATGATTGTTCATTTCTGCCATACATAATTAAATGATGCTATGGCTACAACAAAAATATTATAAAAATATAGTAAATAATAATATGTAATTGGAAAAAAATATTAATTATTAGCTGTGAAGGGGGTACTTAGCCAATTCAACCATCTTCCCCCAAATATTTCATATCTGTATATAAATCGAAAATTCAACATGAATTTATTATTTTGCTACAGAATTTTGCAAAGAATAATGCTAACAATGAAGGAGAAATTAAGGTACTATACTTTAATATTTTTTAATTTATACATAATCAACCAATAAATGTTATTTTAGTAATTCAGTTTTGTTCTTTACTAATATTTTTAATGGTATAAAGAAAATAAGTTGTATTTGAAAAGTATTTGTGAATCAACAGTTTCTTAGGAGGACCCAGGCTCACATTGAGACAATGAATCGAGAGATAAGATCCTATTTAACAATTGTGCTTCAAAAGGGAAACAATGGATTTATTACTGGTTTTCTTTTACCTCTGCATTCTGTCTTTAGCTATAGCATGCACAGCTTGACTGTTTTAAGTATCAAACAGCTGCTAATTCATGGTTTTAATAGTCAAGAAAAGGGTGAAGTATGTCATACCTATAAACTGAACCTAAATGTTTTTTTTTTCTTCTGAATATGGTTGCCTAAGAAAAAAAACCTTTAAAAATTGCATTTTTCTTCATGATCCAAAGTAACATAACTATTCATATCTGCATCTTCATGAGCTTCTTAATTCATCTTTCACAATGACCCACAATATACATATTTTGAAATAATTATTTTAAATTTACAGCCTTTGAAATAATTAGTAGTTGGCACATACAAACGAAGGTGATTATTTTATCTGCCAGGAGAGCATGCTTTTTAAAAAATTCATCACCTCCCTGTGTATGGGAATTATAATCCTTATGGTTTTTCATTAAAATTACTGCCAAAATTGCTCAAGTAATGGTAATGAAAACGGATGATAGTTGTAAAGTTTGTTTGCCCAGAACAATCAGAACTGATCTATTCCAAATTAATGATAATTCTGAAGTCTAGATAACTTAAAAGATGGAAAAAAATACTTTAGTTTCAAGATGTGGTTCACATCAGACATAGGAAATGGTACTAATACATCAGTTTTAAAATTTTAGATGCCTTAGAAAATCATATATAATACTAATGCACGGTGTCCCAAAAAATGTGTAAACACTTTAACAGCTGATAGCTCAGTTTTGAAAATGAAATGGATTTTAATAAACACCACCTTTATAATTATTCGAAGTGTGTGTATACATTTTTTGAGACACTCTATAGTTGAGAGACTGTAGTGAGTGTTTATTGTCACTTTGTATAAAATGCTAATATTGGGGTTTACCTCAAAACATAAAAGTTAGTTAAAATCCTACCTATTTAGCTTATTTCTTATGAGAAAAAATTATATTAATGTTTGAAACAAAATAAAAATTTTGGTAAAAATCTGCAAAATTTAAGAAATGGAAAACAAAAGAAGATATTACCCAAATAATAACAAATATGTTAACACTTTCTTTACCTGAAAATCTGTGTTGATCTATATTGTAGATTCTACAGGTAGGAGTGGGGCAAAATCCCTGCTTATCAGGGTGGACTGAGAAGCACCTGCAAAAACCAGAGTAGAGGACAACTGAACAGCTTTCTTTTAAAAGATCTAGATGTGTTCTGGGATTGCTCTTGGGAAGTTTTCATTTTCAAATATCTTCTGTTCTTAGTGTGAACACATGGGGTTATTTTATCCCACTCAATGGCAATAACCTTTGTTCTATTAAATGTATGGGTTTTTTATATTTAATATTCTGTGACAGAACCATTTTTGTTCCATCATTTATAACCTGTACCATTCATTCCTCATAACACGGTCTGGCTTTCCCTGCTGTCACTGACATGACATCTGCAGCATGACATGACATGCATCTTTACAGGGGACACCACGGGAAATTGTTCTTCAAGTGTTAAAACAGCATGATTAAAAAAAGAAAAAAATGCTTAATTTTTTAAAATTCTGTCAAGAAAATTCCATATTAAATAATGCCATGTTTAGATTCTCGGATTTTTAAAAAGCTATTTTATTTAAAATAATGTAGAAAACTTGTTTCATATTAAAATTGGCTATTTTAAGTATGAGATTTATGCAGCTGTGAAAGAACTTACACAGAAGGGAAGGGGAGCAACAGAAAAATATGCTTTTCCTTCCTTTTCTTTATTTAATCATGTTTGTTCATATAAAGGGAGATTCTGAAAACCATACTTTTAAAATCATTCCTGCTGTTGTTCACTAGATAGAGACTATAAATATAAATTAGTCAGGGGTCTCAGCTTTTTTCTAAAATGTTTTCACCTCAAGGAGCGATTTTCAGTTTCACTGACGTGTCCTTCACTTGCCTACCCCTCTGGTAGTGGTACAGAGTAATAAAAAATGGCTACACAGGGAACCAAAGAGGGAAAGCATCGCATGCACATCACACCCAAACTGGACAGAGCAATTAAAATTAAATTGTACCGTAAACACCCAGGGACAGATAAAAAACAAAAAAACGAACAGAAACCCCTCACAGTTGATGATGATCGTTTGTTTAGGAAAAAATGTCTAAATTGACTTGAAAAGCAGAGGGAAATTATGCATTATTCAAACAAAATAGAGCGTTCCTTTCCATTATCTGGATATGTTAGGCAGAGACAGATTTGTTTTGTTTTGTTTTGTTTGTACCTTAATTCTCATATGTTCAACCCTCAGGCACGCATTAAATGCTTTGAGCAGGGCGTAGTCAGCAGACTAGAGATTTAAGTAAATTTGAAAGGCTATGTGGATTGAGCCTGAGATTAATTACATGACGTTCACCATTACTTAAACCGGGAAAGAACGCATTGAGTCACGGAAAATAGCAGACATATTAATATCTAGCAAATCCAGTTGGATTTTGTGAGTTCTGGAATTTTACCTTTGTATGCTCTATTAATTCTTCTTAGGATGGATGCTCATTTAAACAATTATTTTTAGAACAGGCAGGGATTACTTCTTGTAAGGTTTAAAGATGGTCACAGACTTTTGAAAGTTTTCCAAATAGGCACTGTGTGTGTGTGTGTGTGTGTGTGTGTGTGTGTGTGTGTGTGAGTGAGTGAAATGGGGGGTTTCTGGAAGAAGGTGGGGATTATTTAGAATAACTGCAGAAGAGAGAAGTAGCTGCTGCCTCAGTGAGTTACAAAGGTGGCTAGATTTAGAGAGTATACTCTTGTTTACTGTTTTATAATCTGCAACATGTTTCTGGCTAATGGGACCCTGAGGCAGTTCCAGCCCGATTTCATTGTCAAAACCAAGTTAAGTACCACAGTGCTAGACATGCATTTCTAAGAATTTAAGGTCGAATCCTCTGATATTTATTAGCTTTGGGACTCTGGTAAGTCCGTTCAAGTGTCTGAGCCACAATGAAAAAGCTGAGGAGAGAGCTGCAGACGCTGGGACTGGGATTGGCGAGAGCGCGGGAGGGCCGGGTTCCATGTGGGGCTGAGTGTCGTCGGGCAGAGACAGGCAAAGGCAGGCCCTGGCCAGCAGGCTTCGGGCACCAAGGGGCACCGACTGGGACCCATAATGAGAGTCTCAGAAAGTGTGGCTGGGGTCGAGTAGGTATCCACAGCCACAGACACCTAATTATCCTCAGAACCCAGAAGTGGACATCAAATGAACCCGGTTATGGGACAAAAGGGGAACAAGTGTGCCATCACCACATTTCTACAAAACGAATTATTAAAGGAGAAAAAAAATGAAGTTATTGTGGAAAACACAGGTGCCATTAAAATGAACATGTTCCAAGATACCAGTAAGAGGGACAGTTTTTCTTTCTTTCTTCCCTTCAGCATCTTGCCTATTTCTCAGTCAAGTGGACTCCACTTGCCTCCTTGACTTTGGCTCCAGGAGTTGGCCTAGTGACGTGTTTTGTTTAGTTCCTGGGAGAATAACAAAAGAGCCTTCTTTTTTAAAATAAACAAAAATGTTTTTATTGATTTTTAAAGAGAGAGGAAGGGAGAGGGATAGAGAGACGGAAGCATCAATGAGAGAGAAACATTATTGACCTGCTGCCTCCTGCACGCCCCCGACTGGGGATGGAGCCCGAAACCTGGGCATGTGCCCTGACCGGGAATCAAACCGTGACCTCCTCGATGCTCCACCACTGAGCCACACCGGTGGGCTGGACCAAAAAGTCCTTCTTTATAAAAATTCAAACAGTACAACTTTAGGACCGTCCTTAGTATCCTGCCTGTGTGAGAGCCTAGGCTGTGCAGTTTGACAGATTTTTAGGGCACTGGAACTCTAATAAATCTCGTATCTGGGATTAAGTATAGTATAAGATTATTCACAGGAGTCATGTGTGTTTATTGTCAAGTAGACTAATTGTGAGAGCAAATCTAAAATAATTTAGGTTAAGTCTCATAGAAGAAAAAAAATTGACAGTTCTGCAGTAACAAAATCTCTGTTAGCAACACTCTGAAGGAACAGAACAAGTCCTATCTGACAGCAGTAGCATTTTGCCTCTCTGAAGGTAATACTTTATGACTGAAAATATACTTGCTGGTTACTGAAACTTACTTAAAGGAAAAGGTATGCATTTGTCCTCATGGCAATACAGTTAAGCTCTCCTCGAATGCTGCCTCTGTGTAAGGGGATGTCCGAAGAAGCCAGGCATTATTGGAAATAACAGGGTAAGTGGGTTAACCTTCCTCCTTACACAAGACTTGATTAATAAGAATTTTCTCAAATGTGATATTGCAGGTCTCCGGTAACTCAAATGAAACCATAAAACATACAAAGTGTTTCCTTTCTCTTGGCAAATCATAATTTAGAATTACATTACCCAGAAATATATAATCATATACCACCTTCACTTCGCAGGCAGACTAATGGCATGATGTGTGACATTGGGCATGTGACAGGTGCTAAAATACTGTAGCTATTAATATATAGTTATCATCATCATCATCATCATCATCATCATCATCATCATCTGGTCTGTCTATACTATGTATGGATTCTCTGTATACATCCATCCTTCCTAAATTGTTAACTAGTCTTTTTTTTTTAAAAAAAAAATACTTCAAGTATCTCATCTTGACTTCTATCTTATGTAGTTTCTGAAGAGAAAGAAAAAAATAATCCTTACTACTTCCTTAAAACAATACAGTGAACTATAAGAAACTTTTCCCTTATCATGGTTTGCAATTGAATTATTTGTTAAATTCTATTCATTAATTCTGCAACCTTGGCTCCTAATTTAATTCTCTTTTTAAAACATAAATGGAAAAGATAACATGCTACTCAAAACCAAAAATTCAGAGTCAATCTACTATTGTCTAAAATCTAAGAAAGAGATATTTGTGATCTGAATTTGTAATAGCTTTTCTAGCAGGGTCTTACTAATTCTACCAAGAAGAGCAAAAAGACTTTACAGTGCCAGGTTAAGTTATTATCTAATAATTAAAAAACATTATGCATTATTAACTATGAGTTTTTAAGTTTTCACTCTCTTTTTTATCTACCTAATTTCCAGTTCTTTATTCTATACATTCCCTTAGTGATTGTGAGTTTGATTAGGCCTGTGCTTCACATGGATTCATTATTGTCTATTAAAATCAGCAGAAAGGACTCTGGGACAAGAATGAATATTTGAGCAAACCAAAAACTTCACAGTTAAAATGGTGGAAATCCATGAAGTAAGAAATCACCAAGCTGACGTAACTTTTTATTTACCCTACAAAATTGTCTTGAGGTTCTGCAACTTCACTGAAATTGCAATGTGGTTTTTGGTTTTAAGCTGAGACATACACCTACACAGTGAAGATTCATAATAATGTTGTCTACATGCTCCATGTTAGATCGTGGTTCTTTCAACCTGTTAACAAATTTTTCTTTGAGTTCTGCAGTGTCATAAGCCCTGGGGACATGGTGGTCTCTGCCCTTAAGAGCCTCTACTCTAACAGGGAAGATACTCACCAGGCAAGAA